>NC_138146.1:29140123-29222623 GCF_964199315.1 Orbicella franksi
AAGACAATGATATGAAGTGGGAAAGCATATTTTTTGCTCTATGACCGAATTTGACAAATTGTACCTGTCGATTAGGTAATGTCTCCTTATACATAAATCTCGCGAGGAAATAAAAGCTGCAACAGAATTCTTACCTCTTTTATCATTTGAAAGCTTTTGAAGAAAACGAGTTTTAAAAGCTCAACTTTCGCACATTTGTGTTTCTGCAGATCTAAACTTATGTTCATTTAATTTTAAGTTCAACTGTTAGCTTTGCAAATCAATTAGTCAAAAACTGAAATCACTTTGAAAGTCTCACGGTATCTTAGATGAAATTTGATACGTCTGAATTCAGTATTTAAAATCGAAAGTTGGCGATTGCAATTACATGGAGATTTCAGTCTTTGTCAACTTTGATATAGGCCATGTACATTTAAAAGGCAAAATTTCAGGCATATTAATGAAAATAATTTGTTTCTTACCTTATGGTGTAGAAATGTTCATCTGGTGAATTACTTGTACGTTGAAAAATCCCTCAAAGCACAAGTGTACTTTCTGTTTATTTTGAATGTGGATTACTGTAGCGGTTTTGATGAATTAGCTGGAAAATCTCCACATTGTTGCCGGCAAAAAGTAAAGCGCCGTTAACTTCTTTGCCGCTACGCAACTCGCTGATTCGATCAAAACAAATTATACCTGCTTTCCATTGTTTTCTTGCTCGTTGTGCCCGCTAGCAACACAATATAAGGTACTCCAGGTCAACAAGCAGATGAAGCAAGCAGGACGGACTATTTGCTTGATTTAACCAAGCACATTCAATATTTGGTGATGAAATATTTTAAAAGCTGACATGAACTGGAATTTATAATTTTGTCTTAAAGTGACAGATCAAAGGGAGAAATGAAGTAGTGAACTTTTCTGACTGTTGTAAATGTTTCGTGTGTGTAAGAACAAATCTACGCAGTTTAGGGGTTTAGAGCTTTTACAGCCTCAAGGCTCAAGTTGAATTCCTGGAAACTTGACGACTGACGAGTCACTGGGCCGGATCCCATATGTCACTGTCGTACTCTAAGATCACTGTCGTGGTTTTTGAGTAACAATGATCTACCAGTAAAATGCATGTAGAAATGTCTTATTTCTAGTTTGGTTTTCATGCACTCAGTCGCTCGCTTTACAACCCCAACCTCGTACCAGTTTCCCAGTATAAGGACCTCGGTCGAATTTATAAGCTTTGGCATGTAGGTCATGTAACACGAATGGAATGAATACGCTCTAGTTGGAGCGTTGGCGCACGCCTTTGACGCTGTTTATTGGCATTTGAGAGAAACTGTAAGCCAACCCTAACCTAGCACTGCAACTACTATCGTAGATATTTCTCTAATTACAAAGGGCCTGAGTCGCCTTGCTAAAAATACAAACGCTTTTTCAGTTTTAGCAGAAACACTCATTCCCGGCGGAAACTTGAATTAGTTCAGTCTACTTTGTTTAAGAGAAGTAAAAATTATCTGAAAATACGTTTTTAAATCCGCCCAGCGTATATAGAGCGAGAGAGTTTAGTCTGCGGCTTGAGTCAAACGCTTCATTAGCTGCAATCATCTCAATCCTAAAACAAGATAATTGCTTGAGAAAGCACGAATAGGAAACAGTTGTTACAACTAGCTATAGGCAATTATTTCTATACACTGAAATTGATCCTGCCTCTTGTCCTGCAGTGGCGACATCTTGTCTAACCCCAAAATGTCCTCCCATCGCTCCATATATTCATTGTTTCAGACGACAATGCACCACCCCCCCTCCACCTGTTATCAGCCTTCCCTTCTAATATAAACGACAGCCAACTCATCCGTAAAATGCCAGTGATCAAATTTTCTTGACACTGTTCTGTCAAGCGATAGTAAATAGGAAAAGAATCGCCAAGTTTCCCTCGTTGACTCTTTCAACAATTGATCAAGCGCAGTCTCGAAATAAGAGGGCTTGAAATCTGTGACGTCATAAGAGACCTGTTTGTTGTGCGGTTGAGCGGGTTATTATCTAACTGAAGGGTTCGTGTTAATTTATTCATAGAGAAATGTTGTGAAAAGAAATATGGCGGACCCCTAAAACCTTCAGTAAAGGTAAGGTCGATAGGGAATTATTTTTAAGACGTTTTAAAACGTTCTTATTGATATAATTGAGCGAAGTTAGTTCTGAAATGTCTTAATCTGTGTTCATGTTTGATTGGGTGAATATTGTATTAGATACTATGAAGTCAGTTTGGGTTCGAGTCACGTTGTTAGTTTTTATGGTTGCTTTGTTTCAATTCACAAACGCTAGCCGTGATTATTAGTTGCAGCTATGAAAATAGATTTCTTTTATTTGACACGGTTTTACTCTAACGGAACTGAATTATCTGGGTGGGTATTTAAGCGACAAATTTTAGTATAGGGAAACAGATTTGTCGCATTTCGAAGATTGCTTTAATTGTAGTAAAAAGTGAATAGTTAAGAGATCAACTATTTCAGCAATAGCATTATTTCTTCATTCAAAAGGACAAAATTTCTAATTATCTCTCGTTATTTTATGGTTTAAAAATAAAAACTGCGCAAATATTGATATCAGCAAAAAAAATTGGGAAATAACTTTACATGATTTAAAAATTACGAAAGCTGTGGTCGAAGTCTTTCCAAGTGAATGCTTCACTAAACCAAAACAAGAGCTAGATCAGCCCAAAATAAAACATTGATAATTATTTTCACTTGTGTGGGGTTTGTCCATAGTTCTCAGTTCGACAAAATTTGACAGTTGCTGCCACTCGATGCCACCCTGGTTCGTTTAAACGTCTTTCAATAGTCCTTATAGCTATAACGTGGGTTCATATGCTAAAGTAAATAATATTGTTTAGATAAATTACGTGTTTGAAGTTACGTGATGAAAATTTTTCGCACTTTCGTGCAAATAAACGAGTAAATGACTTTAAAAGCGGGGTTAAAATGTTAGAATGCTTCTTTTTGCCGTAGGATAAAAATCCTTCTGGCTCGCCAAGAGAGATTCAAGGTTCGTTGAGATGATTACCGTGCTATGACTGTACATCAATCAGAAGCATCGTTTAATATCGTTTACCTGACGTAGAGAACGCAGCATTACAAACTAAAGGAAAACGAACCAGAGACTACATTATCTGTAGGGAATACCTGTGCTCTTAGAGAACTAGTATGCTAGGGCAGCCAGTCACGACCAATGCAATACGAGATATATATACACGATGTACTGCATTCAGGGCATACGACGTTTCAAGACTGCCTCTCGAAATTATATTTGTAACAAATTTCCAAAGTTGTATGCACTGAGAGCAATTTTGACTGAGCTGCTCCATTACATCATTACATATGAAGTATTGGAGTAGGCAATTTATGCATAGACAGTTCACTTTTTCTTCTGGCTGTTTTGATTCAATTTTTTTTTTCCTTTTCTTTCGACGCCTTCCCGGAACTCCGGCTGAGCCCGTGTTCCCGAATATTTGCTCAGCCAGTGTTTTTGACGATTTTCAACAATTCTGTGCAAAGTGTCATCTAAACTCTATGGGGTATCAAACTGATTTTTGCGCTTAGTTATCATTTTTACGTATGTACATGTTTGCCAAAATTTGATTGCCTATATAATCACAGAATAATGTATTGTTTCATTGTTTTTCAGCTCAATTACAATAGAGATGAATACTATTCCAGTAATTCCTGAAAGATGACTCTTCCTTTCAAGCTTGTTTTTGTTGTATTGCTGGAACTCTGCTCGTTTGTGGAATATGACTTGGGTAAGATACCTGTCATGATATACAACTGAAAATGACAGAGGTTAATACCGTTTTTATGTGATAACGTACATTTTGTGTGACTACATGCATAATACTCAGATATCTCCGTTTTATACTTGTAAATATATTTTTAAATTCTTTATTTTGTTTTATTTTGATCATCTGTGTAATTGAATTTGAGTAAATAAAAGTAAATAAATAAAATATAACATTTCATTAATTAATTCCTTAATGCAAAAAATAAAGATTTCGGAAAACGAAAGGCACAAGAAATAAATAGCTCTGTCTTCGCCAATCAAAAATTTCATATCCATAGTATAGCGATGTAAAAAAAACACTGCTGTTTACTGAGAGTCATATATATTACTTATTACAAATATTAACCTTTAAGCGGCCTCTGATTGAACATGGTGCATTTGGGACATGACTGACGATTTGAGCGTTAAGCTTGGAGAAAAACTATTTTCATACATTGAGGAGGGCACAATGATTTTTCTCTTACTTGCAGCTCCAGTATATTACGTTAAGCGAATTCCAGACACCGAGATTCGAATTCTAGGAACTGTTGGTAATGTGCGGCAGGAAAGAAGTTCACTAGTCACCAGTTCGCCCGGGCTCCTCATCGAGTCTGAAACGTCGATTGACCCAGCATCCGGCAAAACCTTGAACAACAATGTGGAGGAAAGCAAGAGAGATGTAAGTCTTGAAGAGCTCTTGAATGATAACAGTCAGAAAAGAAACAAAAGGATAAACAAAGATAAAAAGAGCGTTGAAAAAGACACTCGCTTAAAGAAGTCTCCTAGGACAAGTAAAAAGTCACTACCTTCAACTCCTGGTGAGTACATTGTATTAATGGTAAGTACGGGCAAAGTAACGGTCTCTTACTTAACAATTATTCCACGAGCGGGTGTTGGATATGAGCTGGCTATAACATCTCATATCCAACCAGCGCGAGTGGAATAATTGTTTTATTAAAAACGCCCAAAAATATAGAAAACTAAAATGAAATAATAATAATAATAATAATAATAATAATAATAATAGAAACGCCCTAAAGAATTACACGTAGGTTTACCATATTTGTAGAGCATGGTATAATGGCTCATATACCACGATGGCTAAGCCAATAAAAACTCATGAATTGCCTTATCCAATGATCCAGTTTTTAATGAAAAAAGCAGATACTCCTGTAAATACCCTTAGAGCGATCTTATGATAGGTGTCTGTGCATATATATATGGTGAAGAATTTGCCTGCAACATGGAAAAACAGTCACTGTTTAATGATGGGAGTCCCCCCAGACGGGGACCACAGATGTAATGTCTGCTTATCGGAACTGTCCATGTATTGGAGATGAGAGTTACAGGAGGTTCTCCGTGTATTTTTTTCCTCGTTCTTTTAGATATGCTGTTATAGATACCAGTATCCATTTTTTCTAAAAAAAGCTTAATGACAAAAAAATTTAAAAAAATAACGCGAGGGCATTCTCTCTTGAAAAAGGTCATTTTAATCGAATACACAAATACTTTTAGAATCCGTTGAAATGTAAGTTTAGATCTTAGTAGAAATTTCAGACTATTATATGGGCAAATATGCCAGAAGTGAAGTGTCCTCAGAGTTTAATGAACTTTTATTTGTAAACAGAGCTCAAATGGCCATCAGGGACTTATGGACTTCCTAAGCCAGTTGATGGCTGTCCCATGGCCGATGGCTTCGAATGGAAGACTGGGTACAGGTTTCACGACACTGAAGATGATGGAACGGAAAATCAGCATTCAGACAGTTTTCATTTGGCCGGTGAATTCAGCGATGAAGGAATAAAACATGAATTCTGCATCAAGATGGACGAAGAAGGCGGAGGAAGGTGGGCAGAAATTTTCTGCGAAATTTATCTCCATTACTGAGAAAATAACTCCCCAATAACTCATTCAACCAAATCTTGCGTTTCGACCACACTTCTCAGCAGTGCGTGCATTTTTGCCCTTGTCTTAAGTTTGATTCTAAGAAATGGTTTCAGCACAAAGTTATCGTCGCACTGTGAAAACAATAATGATAAAAAGAGGAGAAGTAAAGAACGATACAGAATTTAGAAAGTCATCATATTTGCTAAATCTGTGCCCAGCTGTCAATTGCACCTTTTTAGATAACAAAGTTCAAAAGCATCATCATCCGTAATGGTCGTTAGAAATATTCCTTGGGTGAAAAGAAGCTAAATTTTTTTTAATCAATATATCATAATTTCATATTCCTCAGACGTAAGAGAGGTAATGTAATTAAGCGAAATTCGAACACTTGCTCCGCGCAAAGTCACCATTTTTATTGTTTACCCCGCACTTGATGCAACCTTAACACGACCTTCAGGTTCCCGTGCTGACGAGCGATTGAATCTTTTTGGCTCAACACAGTAAGCTAATTGTTATCGTTGCAAAAACTATGATACAGTATTGTAGAGGGAACACAATGAATACCAAGAGCAAACAAATACTGCCATTGGCATCTAAAAAAAAATATATAAGCGGGGTTTTTTGTGTACCCATCATCCAGCTCCCGTAGCACAGTCGGTTAGAGCGTCGTACTTATAAGCAGTGCTGGCGTGAACCGCCGAGGGTGCTGAAGTAATGCGAAGGTCGGGGGTTCGAGCCCCCCCGGGGGCATTTTGCCTTTTTTTTTTTTTCCTAACTACATGTATGTCTTTTCCAGGTGGCCAGATGGAAAATACTGCATCTACAAGAAAGGCTCAAGTTGTCCTACAGGTCTTGACGAGGGTTTTGTCATATGGGATGACGAAAACAAAGACAACAAAAACTCCAGAGAAGGCGTGTTACCCGAGGGTCTTTTCAATGAAGACACCAAGATCTTTTTCTGTTGCAGCACAACTGGTTCTGCCAGCCAGGAAATCGCTTTGCCGAACAAAGCTCCGTTCTTGTTATTTGCCTATGATTCGATACTTTGCCAGAAGGTGAGTTTATCAAAAACAAACAAACAAACAAGCAAACAAACACTATTTGAGATCCAGCTTTGTTTACAGCTGAATAGCTTGAGCGAACGAAACCAAAAAGTGGGAAATTCAGGGAGAAACTATCGAAAAAATGTAGTACGTAAGATTAGATCAGACCACCCTCGGTAGTTTTCCACGATATTTAACGAAGAAGCGAACAAAACGTAACGCTATAAAACGGCACATTCTTTCCAGGGTTATGATAAATTGGAGATGTGCAAAAAGAAGGTAAGAAACTGGAGAGAGTTCATTTACCGGTAAACCAAATTTTATTCAAGTTAGTTATGTTTCGAAATTTCTTCATACTGCGCGATAAAAAAGACAAAAATGCTCCCGGGGGGGCTCGAACCCCCGACCTTCGCATTACTTCAGCACCCTCGGCGGTTCACGCCAGCACTGCTTATAAGTACGACGCTCTAACCGACTGTGCTACGGGAGCTTGATAACCTGCTAAGGGATTCGCGATGTATACAAAACACGTATAGAGCATATATTTTAATATTGAATAAGTGTCAATAATTAAAGCTAAATGGGCCGTTGAATTAGAGAGGACCTAAGACGTATGGAAATACCATAGCGACACTATAGTATCAAAATGTTGTTTTCGCAACTGAAAATGAAACTTCCACTGAAAATATTTCGAAACCGAGTGTATCTCATTTTTAATTTGAAAAAAAACCGGGTGATCTCTTAAATATTTGGAATGGAAGCTCTAGGGAAAGTTATACTAAGTGATAAACAGCTAAAACTTTTAGTTAAATTTAGCATCATATCTGTTGAACGTAACTTGTTTCTCGTCGACCAACTGCACGATGCTCATTAAATAAAAGGAAGACTTATCTTTCAAGATAAATAAAAAGGAAAACCACTGCTCCCGGGGGGCCTCGAACCCCCGACCTTCGCATTACTTCAGCACCCTCGGCGGTTCACGCCAGCACTGCTTATAAGTACGACGCTCTAACCGACTGTGCTACGGGAGCTGGATGCTGGTTATACCTCATGATACCCATGATAGATGACAGAAATAACATTCATTTTTAGATGCCAGCAGCAGTACCAGTGTTTGCTCTTTGTATTCATTCTGTTCCCTCTGAAATGCTGTATCGTATTAGTATAAATCTACTGTTCTATCGCGAATGTCGTTCTCTGATTGGCTACGCTACTCACTACCTATTCTGTTGTAGATAGTGTGTAGCGTAACAGTGTGCCCTTGTGAACAAAATGACAGCCGCTTCTTAGCGTTTTCGAAGTGTCTAAGAAGAGGATTTAGACAAAGTTTTGAACGACCAGTAGATTTTGCACTAAAACAATTAGATTATTTGCTCTCGATTTCGAAGCGTGATAGTGCACTCAAGCTGCGCCCTCGTCAACTATCACGCAATAGAAATCTCGAGCTCATAATCTAATTGTTTAATAGAAATGTCATTTAGCTTACGTAACGATAAAATTAAGCACATTGTGATGAGCCAAAAGATTCAATCGTTCTACAACGCGGGGACCTCAAGGTTGAGGGAATGGATCGGCGAAATAATTAAGTTGAAAAAATTTGTTGAAATCTCATTTATTATTTTCCATGTTCATCTTGAAAAGGAAACTTTTCTTCTGAAATAGATTAATTAAAAAAGAAAACCACTGCTCCCGGGGGGGCTCGAACCCCCGACCTTCGCATTACTTCAGCACCCTCGGCGGTTCACGCCAGCACTGCTTATAAGTACGACGCTCTAACCGACTGTGCTACGGGAGCTTGATAACCTGCTAAGGGATTCGCGATGTATACAAAACACGTATAGAGCATATATTTTAATATTGAATAAGTGTCAATAATTAAAGCTAAATGGGCCGTTGAATTAGAGAGGACCTAAGACGTATGGAAATACCATAGCGACACTATAGTATCAAAATGTTGTTTTCGCAACTGAAAATGAAACTTCCACTGAAAATATTTCGAAACCGAGTGTATCTCATTTTTAATTTGAAAAAAAAACCGGGTGATCTCTTAAATATTTGGAATGGAAGCTCTAGGGAAAGTTATACTAAGTGATAAACAGCTAAAACTTTTAGTTAAATTTAGCATCATATCTGTTGAACGTAACTTGTTTCTCGTCGACCAACTGCACGATGCTCATTAAATAAAAGGAAGACTTATCTTTCAAGATAAATAAAAAGGAAAACCACTGCTCCCGGGGGGCCTCGAACCCCCGACCTTCGCATTACTTCAGCACCCTCGGCGGTTCACGCCAGCACTGCTTATAAGTACGACGCTCTAACCGACTGTGCTACGGGAGCTGGATGATGTGGGGAGTGTTTTCTATTGTTTAACAGAATTAGCGGACTTAAGTAAAAAATAAACTCTTTTCGTGCTTAGAGAGGCTTTCAAAAGAGTGTCGTAAAACCAAAGGAACTACTCTGGCCAATCATAAAGGGGCATAGACAATCCAGTCAACCAATTAAAACTCCAAGCAAACACATATAGCCGATGCAAAGCGCGGGAAAACGTGTGCGAGTGACTTACAATTAGTTTACTGAGGTTTTGCTACCAAGAGACCACTCATTGTCTCTTGTTACTACTGATTGGTTGAGAAAGCAGCGCGAGATTTTTAAACCAATTGTTATGCATAGTAAAGCAAATGCGAATTAGTTGGGAATGTACTCAGGTGAAAGCCGCTCTAGTTAACACTGAGCTCTGTTCATTTTCGCACTGATTTGTATTCTACTCCTACCTATTAAATTTTTTATTTAGTCTATGCCGTTCAAACTGTTAATCAAACGTTTTTGGTCTAACAGTTGCATTATATTAAAATATATTGTCATATTTCAGGTGAAGGGAATGAATGTGGTCACAGAGTTCGTCAAATTTGACGACGAGGACCGAGGCAATATTGATTACGAGGGTGGCGAATGTCCGTACGGCATCCATCGGGCGGAGAAAGATCACATGTTTTTTCTCTGCTACTACACGCCAGAGAAACAAAACGGCAGTCTGGTTTCAGGTATGAAAAAAAAACCTTCGTGCGTTCTGTTTTATAAATACAGTTTTATCGCAACCAGTGTGCTATGTGACGGGTGCGATTCATGTATGACACGTGAACTGTGTCAGATTAGCGAGGTCAAATAGTTCACTCCTGTGTCCCCAATCCGGCGACAGTTTCACAAGCGTTCAGATCGGGTTTCTCAAGAAAGGGAAAGAATATACAATATTTTTCTTCACTTATTTTACTTTAGGTTGTTCGACGTGCGGACACAAATCGCCTACTAGCATGTACATTAATTTCTTCCCTAATGTTAGTTTATCCTCACAGTTTGTTTCAATAATATTTATTTCTTTGTGGTGTTTCTTAACATTTTTTCTTTTCCTGTTGAGCATTGATCAAATCTTAAATCTACAGCATCAGGCAAATGTTGTACCTTTTAAACCCTAAATTTATAACGCATAGGTAATCGTGTGAATGCAAATATAATGTTTTACATTGTATTTCTCATTTTCTGCAGGCCATAAAAGTAAAGACTCCTCTTCTAGGAAGATCCCTCTTAAAGATGGATCTATAAAGCGCAAGAAAAAACCGCAAGAAAAACAAGTTGACAAACTGGAGGAATTGGAGAAACTGCGAAACTCAGAGAAAATGATGGATGCATTTCTTGCTAGCACTGCTCCACATAACAAAGAAACGAATAAAAATGAGAGAACAAAGACAATCATAAAAACGATCAGAGTAAGTCGAGTACAGAGATCGAAATTTAACAAAATATTTTCTGTAAATATGCGATTGTTTGTGGTTGAAAAAGATAAGCGATCACTAGATCGATATTATTTTTTTGGAAGATGCTGCTGGTAAATTATGATTACTGACCGATTGAGAATTTGTGTCATGGAATCTAATGGTCAGATCATTGATTGACTATTACTGGTTCAGGCAGTTTTCACACTACGCCGTGAGATTTAGAAACACAGCCTTATTTCTAAGGTTAGGCCAGTACCGTCCACACTAATCCGTCACGCAAACGGAGCTTTACAAAAACGACAGTGTCTTGATAATTGTGTGATTTCCTTGACCGAGTTTTCCTCAAACACAAATCCAAAAAGACCGGTGATTATTGGGTTTTCAAATTCTTCCGATTCAGCGTGGACGGAAAACATTTGATGCCTTTTCAGAGTGAAACCTCCGTTTTCAAATTGCACCGGCGTAGTGTGGACAGATCCAAAGTTTACCAAAAAATATATCAGTCTTAGTAATCATAGATTTGGTTCATCTTCGTAACAAAATTAACTCTTTGCGCTAAATCTCTTCATTCTCAGGTCCCTGAACGAGAGAACACGACCTCAATAGTCGTAACAACAGCTGGCATAGTCCTTGGTATCGTCGTATTAGGAGCTGTGGTTGGTATTGTGGTGATAAAACATATTCGATCAAACCGCGATGGAATCAAAGTAGATTCACTGGATGAACAAGTTTACACAGCTTCTTCGCGGAGAAGCAGCTTTACAACTTCAGAAGATGAAGTGGAATTAACTGAAGCGGATTTTGAGGATGAACTAGTCGAGGATCAATATTTACCCTCTGACTCTGAACTTAAGTCAGGCTTAGAACTCATGTTTCTAAAACAACAAAGACATTACTGGACAAGGAAAAAGAATCCCTGAGAAAAGCATGCTTCCGAAATAGAAACAAACGTAGTCGAATTCCCAAAGTGGAGCATTCTATGGACCACGTGTAAGGTCCCTTATGGGAAGTGTTCCGTTACTGGAAGAAGGTCACAGATGTAGTGCTCACGTGTGGCCTAGACCAAGATGTGCCTTTTCGAAAGGTTCCCTAATTATATGTTATTGTCGGACATTCCAAAAACTCTTAGCATCAAAAGAATACCTAGACATAGCTTAGTTGAAAATCCATACAATGATAGACTAACTTCACATCTTCGAATACATTCAATATTGTTAACATTGTTGGAGCTAGCTCAAGGCTCACAAGTGCAAACGTGAATTTTAAAATTGCGAATTCTGTTGCACTTTTTGTTATACATTTTGTAACTTTTTCATCAGATTAGGCCATTTCCAAGTTGCCTTTTGTCTCTGTGTCAAAACGAGTCTTCAGGCAAAACCATTCATAAGAAAACGTGTTCCGGCCAGAGGTCCTTTTTCATACAAATCAAACTCATTTAATATGAAATGTTTTGTACCAGGACTCGTTTTGAAACAGAGGCACAAGGTATCTCGGAAATGGCCTTTTGTTTCATAGTCCGTCGTGATTGCAGTGATCGTACTCTGTATGCTTTTGTTGCATCACTGTAACTATCAAGGCACGAAGTAAAACCAACAGTAGATTAGAAATACTCTCAGTTTTTGAATAAAAATATATAAATTTATCAAAGTAATTCTCCAGGTTCCGTCTATAGTTATGAAGTACATATTATTGTGCGGACGAACCATTCTACAGCGGCCACCTTGTGAATGAACATGTTCGGGACAAATTTTTTGCCGATAAAAAGAGGTGGTCGTTACTGGAGGTTCTACTGTAATTTCTTTCGTAGCATTATATGCCATTCGTCAAGTAGTGTGCGGAAGGGCATGGGTTCGACTCTCGTCTGAAAAACTGTAATTTTTTCCTAATAGGTTTTGTCACCTCACTCACCTCACTCGTATCATCTCGAGTTGAAATTGGCAGCCCAATAACCATCTTAGGATCCGGAAACTTAAAATAAACAGATTAAACAATTATTAGTTTTCAAATAAAACTTAAGATAAGAAGATCATGAACAGCATTCGGTGTCCTCGTGGCACTACCACTGTAAGAACTATAAGGACCTACAAGGTCGTCGAGGTTGGAAGCTTAAGGAGCATATAGTGCCCGAGGGCTATACATTACAAGCCTGAAGCTTTTTATTTTATGAAATCTAGAAAATTACTTATCTCGTGACCCTATTGTATAATATTTACTTCCTGCTTTTCATTGATATTACAATTTTAAAAAGATATGCTCTCGAGCAGGACCTCTGCTCCACACGACAAATATCGCGTTTATCCCCTAAATGAAAATGAAGTGGTATGAATTTTTAGGTATCTCTGTCTGCAGAAAATGTGGCTCGTTTTCAACCAACCAGGAGTCACTGTATCCTGTGAGCTGCCAGAAAACTGAATTACGGCTTCACTGCAGATTCCGTGAGGGAACGCTTTCCCAGTACTATTCTCTAACACATTTAGTCGTTAAATCTCTTTCATTATCCTTTTTACTTCTGTCTAAGCGGAGTTATAAAAATAATTTTCTGAACAGTATTTCTAGACTTCATCCAGGGCGAAAGAAAGCTGCAAGACTGACATCAAACGCATTAGCCGGATTGATCGCTCGCTTCGAGTTCTCCTGAATTTTACACATACGTTCCCGGATTATCATAAGTCGACTGATCTCGCTTGATATATCGGCTACAAAACTTACCGAGATGGTCGCCTCTGATCGCAGGTTCTAAAAAGTAAAAAAAAAATTGTTCAAATCTCTTTTGTTGTTTTCCATATTCAACTTGAAAAGGAAACTTTTCTTCTGAAATAAATAAATTTAAAAAAAAAACAAAGTGCTCCCGGGGGGGCTCGAACCCCCGACCTTCGCATTACCTCAGCACCCTCGGCGGTTCACGCCAGCACTGCTTATAAGTACGACGCTCTAACCGACTGTGCTACGGGAGCTTGATAACTTGCCAAGGGATTCGCGGTGTATATAAAACACATATAAAACATTTCAACAATAAATAAGGTTTACTTTGAACATCAATTTTGAGCCCACAGCTAAATAGACTGCTGTATTAGAGAAGGCCCAATGCAAAAAGTATGAAAATTTTAAAGCAAAGCTATAGTATCAAAAATGTTTTTCTCGCAACTGAAAGTGAAACTGGAACTTCCGCAAATAAAGATATTCCTTGAAACCGAGTGTTTCTCATTTGTAGTCCAAAAAGATATCGCGAGATCCCTTCAATATTCAGAACGGCAGGTCTAGCGAAAGTTATATTTAGCAATTATTCCAGAAGTGCGCGTTGGATATGAGATTGTAGAAAGCCAACGAAGCGCTACGCGCCTCGTTGGTTATAATCATCTCATACCTAACAAGCGCGAGTAGAATAATTGTTTTATTTCAAAAGACTGCGAAATATAGAAAACTAAATTAAAATTAGGATAAAAATTCGCCGAAAGGTTGCCCGCACGCTCACCAAATTTGCAGAGCATGGTATAATGGCTCATAAACCATGATGGCTAAGCCAATGAAAACTCTGATCTTTGATCTTGAATCACATTATCCAACGATCCAGGTTTTAATAATAACTGATAAAAGGCCAAAATATGATCTGAAATTGAGCATCATATCTGCTGAACGTAACTGGTTTCTCGTCAACCAACTGTACCATGCTCATTAAATTAAATAGAAGACTTTTCTTTCAAGATTAGATAAAAAGGAAAACCAGTGCTCCCGGGGGGACTCGAACCCCCGACCTTCGCAATACTTCAGCACCCTCGGCGGTTCACGCCAGCACTGCTTATAAGTACGACGCTCTAACCGACTGTGCTACGGGAGTTGGATGATGGTTACACCTTATGATACCCATGATAGATGACAGAAATAACATTCATTTTAGATGCCAGCAGCAGTACATACCTCTTACTAACCGAGTTCGAGGTCCGCACTGTAAGTTACGAACCGAGTTTTTTCCCCTTCGATTTATGGCGGGAAGCGCGAAGCGCGCGGGTCATAAATCGAAGGGAAAAAAACGAGGATCCGTAACTTACAGTGCGGACCGAGAAGACGAGGTTAGTAAGATATTTATTATATCTGTACTGTGTGTCTGACGGGTTAGGAAACGATTTCTATTATTCACGCGGACTCGGAAAGGCTTCAAATTTCTGACACTTCGAAAGCAAAACGAGTCAGTTTGACACTGTTTTTAAGTCGTTAGTTGGCTTTATTACATAATTTAGAGTATAAGAAAGTTTTAAACTATAAAAGTTAAGAACACTTTTCGATAAATCACGAAAAAGTTTGGCAACAAAACCAACTTTAAATTTTAGCGGGCCGTACAGGAGAGTACGGCCCGCTAAATTGACCAATCACTGCGCGCGTACTAACTGAGAGATATAATAACAGTGTTTGCTCTTTGTATTCATTCTGTTCCCTCTACAATGCTGTATCGAAATAGAAATTTCATTTAGCTTATGTAACGATAAAATTAAACACATTGTGACGAGCCAAAAGATTCAATCGTTCTACAACTTGGGGACCTCAAGGTCGAGGGAATGGATTGGCGAAATAATTAAGTTGAAAAAATTTGTTCAAATCTCTTTTATTATTTTCCATATTCATCTTGAAAAGGAAACTTTGAAATAACTAAATTAAAAAAAAAACAACAACCCTGCTCCCGGGGGGGCTCGAACCCCCGACCTTCGCATTACTTCAGCGCCCTCGGCGGTTCACGCCAGCACTGCTTATAAGTACGACGCTCTAACCGACTGTGCTACGGGAGCTGGATGATGGTTACACCTCATGATACTCATGATAGATGACAGAAATAACATTCATTTTTAGATGCCAGCAGCAGTACATACCTCTTACTAACAGAGTTCGAGGTCTGTACTGTAAGTTACGGATCCTCGTTTTTTCCCCTTCGATTTATGACCCAAGCGCGAAGCGCGCGGGTCATAAATCGAAGGGAAAAAAACGAGGATCCGTAACTTACAGTGCGGACCGAGAAGACGAGGTTAGTAAAATATTTATTATATCTCTACTGTGTCTGAGGGGTTAGGAAACGATTTCTATTATTCACGCGGACTCGGAAAGGCTTCAAATTTCTGACACTTCGAAAGCAAAACGAGTCAGTTTGACACTGTTTTTAAGTCGTTAGCTGGCTTTATTACATAATTTAGAGTATAAGAAAGTTTTAAGCTATAAAAGTTAAGAACTCTTTTCGATAAATCACGAAAAAGTTTGGCAACAAAACCAACTTTAAATTTTAGCGAGCCGTACAGGAGAGTACGGCCCGCTAAATTGACCAATCACTGCGCGCGTACTAACTGAGAGATATAATAACAGTGTTTGCTCTTTGTATTCATTCTGTTCCCTCTACAATATTGTATCGTAATAGAAATGTCATTTAGCTTATGTAACGATAAAATTAAACACATTGTGACGAGCCAAAAGATTTAATCGTTCTACAACTTGGGGACCTCAAGGTCGAGGGAATGGATTGGCGAAATAATTAAGTTGGAAAAATTTATTGAAATCTCTTTTATAATTTTCCATATCCATCTTGAAAAGGAAACTTTGAAATAAATAAACTAAAAAAAAAAAAACTCTGCTCCCGGGGGGGCTCGAACCCCCGACCTTCGCATTACTTCAGCACCCTCGGCGGTTCACGCCAGCACTGCTTATAAGTACGACGCTCTAACCGACTGTGCTACGGGAGCTTGGTAACCTGCCAAGGGATTCGCGATGTATATAAAACACATATAAAACATTTCAATAATAAATTAGTCTCACTTGATTTTAAGTCTACAGTTAAATTGACTGCTGTATTATAGGAAACTATAGTATCAAAAATGTTTTTTCTCACAACTGAAAGTGAAACTGGAACTTCCGCAAGAAAAATATCCCATGAAACTAAGTGTTTCTCATTTGTAGTTCAAAACTAATACCGGGTGATCTCTTGGATATCTGGAACAGCAGGTCTAGCGAAAGTTATATTTAGCAATTATTCTACAAGCGCGCATTGCCGGGATATGAGATTGTAGATAGCCAAAGAAACGTCACGCGCCTCGTTGGCTATAATCATCTCATATCCAACAAGCGCGAGTGGAATAATTGTTTTATCAAGGCCGCACAATATAGAAAACTAAATTAAAAGTAGAATAATCACGCGCCGAAAGATTACCCGTACGTTCACCAAATTTGAAGAGCATGGTATAATGGCTAATATACCATGATGGCTAAGCTAATGAAAACTCTGATCTTTGATCTTGAATCACATTATCCGACGAACCAGGTTTTAATAATAACTGATAAAAGGCCAAAATTTGATCTGAAACATATCTGCCGAACGTAACTGGTTTCTCGTCAACCAACGGCACCATGCTCATTAAATAAAAAGAAGACTTTTCTTTCAAGATTAGATAAAAAGGAAAACCAGTGCTCCCGGGGGGGCTCGAACCCCCGACCTTCGCATTACTTCAGCACCCTCGGCGATTCACGCCAGCACTGCTTATAAGTACGACGCTCTAACCGACTGTGCTACGGGAGCTGGATGATGGTTACACCTCATATGATACTCATGATAGATGACAAAATAAAATTCATTTTTAGATGCCAGCAGCAGTACCAGTGTTTGCTCTTTGTATTCATTCTGTTCCGTCTAAAATGCTGTATCGTATTAGTATAAATCTACAAGCGTTCTATCACAAATGCCGTTCTCTGATTCGCTACGCTGCTCACTATCTATTCTGTGATAGATAGTGAGTAGCGTAACAATGTGCCCTTGTGAACAAAATGAGGGCCGCTTCTTGGCGTTTTCGAAGTGTCTATGAAGAGGATTTAGATAAAGTTTAGAACGACTAGTAGATTTATACTAAAGCAATTAGATTATTTGCTCTCGATTTCTATGCGTGATAGTTGACGAGGGCTGCGCCCTCGTCAGCTATCACGCAATAGAAATCTCGAGCTCATAATCTAATTGTTTAATAGAAATGTCATTTAGCTTATGTAACGATAAAATGTAGCACATTGTGATGAGCCAAAAGATTCAATCGTTCTACAACACGGGAACCTCAAGGTCGAGGGAATGGATCGGCGAAATAATTAAGTTGAAAAGATTTGTTCAAATCTCTTTTATTATTTTCCATATTCATCTTGAAAAGGAAACATTTCTTCTGAAATAGATTAATTAAAAAAGAAAACCACTGCTCCCGGGGGGGCTCGAACCCCCGACCTTCGCATTACTTCAGCACCCTCGGCAATACACGCCAACACTGCTTATAAGTACGACGCTCTAACCGACTGTGCTACGGGAGCTTGGTAACCTGTTAAGGGATTCGCTGTGTACATAAAACAGATATAACACATGTCAATAATAAACTAGTCTCACTTGATTTTAAATCTACGGTTAAATGGACTGCTGTAGTAGAGAAGGCCCAAAAAGCATGTAAAATTTATAGGAAACTATAGTATCAAAGTTCTTTCTCACAACTGAAAGTGAAACTGGAACTTCCGCAAAAAAAATTATTTCTTGAAACCAACTGTTTCTCATTTGTAGTCCAAAACTGATACCGGGTGATCTCTTGGATATCTGGGACGGCAGGTCTAGCGAAAGTTATATTAGCAATTATTTCACAAAGCGCGCCTTGGATATGAGATTGTACATAGCCAACGAAGCGCTACGCGCCTCGTTGGCTATAACCCTCTCTTATCCAACAAGCGCGAGTGGAATAATTGTTTTATTCAAAAAAGCCCGCAGAATATAGAAAACTAAATTAAAATAAGAGTGAAAACTCGCCGAAAGGTTACTCGTACACTCACCAAACTTGTAGAGCATGACATAATGGTATAATGGTATAATGGTATAATGGTATAATGGTATAATGGTATAATGGTATAATGATATAATGGTATAATGGTATAATGGTATAATGATATAATGGTATAATGGTATAATGGTATAATGGTATAATGGTATAATGGTATAATGATATAATGGTATAATGGTATAATGGTATAATGATATAATGGTATAATGATATAATGGTATAATGGTATAATGGTATAATGATATAATGGTATAATGATATAATGGTATAATGATATAATGGTATAATGGTATAATGGTATAATGATATAATGGTATAATGGTATAATGGTATAATGATATAATGGTATAATGGTATAATGGTATAATGGTATAATGGTATAATGGTATAATGGTATAATGATATAATGGTATAATGGTATAATGGTATAATGATATAATGGTATAATGGTATAATGGTATAATGGTATAATGGTATAATGGTATAATGGTATAATGGTATAATGGTATAATGGTATAATGGTATAATGGTATAATGGTATAATGGTATAATGGTATAATGATATAATGGTATAATGGTATAATGGTATAATGGTATAATGGTATAATGGTATAATGGTATAATGGTATAATGGTATAATGGTATAATGATATAATGGTATAATGGTATAATGGTATAATGGTATAATGGTATAATGGTATAATGGTATAATGGTATAATGGTATAATGGTATAATGATATAATGGTATAATGGTATAATGGTATAATGGTATAATGGTATAATGGTATAATGGTATAATGGTATAATGGTATAATGGTATAATGATATAATGGTATAATGGTATAATGGTATAATGGTATAATGGTATAATGGTATAATGGTATAATGGTATAATGGTATAATGGTATAATGGTATAATGGTATAATGGTATAATGATATAATGGTATAATGGTATAATGGTATAATGGTATAATGGTATAATGGTATAATGGTATAATGGTATAATGGTATAATGGTATAATGGTATAATGGTATAATGGTATAATGGTATAATGGTATAATGGTATAATGGTATAATGGTATAATGGTATAATGGTATAATGGTATAATGGTATAATGATATAATGGTATAATGGTATAATGGTATAATGATATAATGGTATAATGATATAATGATATAATGGTATAATGGTATAATGGTATAATGGTATAATGGTATAATGGTATAATGGTATAATGGTATAATGGTATAATGGTATAATGGTATAATGGTATAATGGTATAATGGTATAATGGTATAATGGTATAATGGTATAATGGTATAATGGTATAATGGTATAATGGTATAATGGTATAATGATATAATGGTATAATGGTATAATGGTATAATGGTATAATGATATAATGGTATAATGATATAATGGTATAATGGTATAATGGTATAATGGTATAATGGTATAATGGTATAATGGTATAATGGTATAATGGTATAATGGTATAATGGTATAATGGTATAATGATATAATGGTATAATGGTATAATGGTATAATGGTATAATGATATAATGGTATAATGATATAATGGTATAATGGTATAATGGTATAATGGTATAATGATATAATGGTATAATGATATAATGGTATAATGGTATAATGATATAATGGTATAATGGTATAATGGTATAATGGTATAATGGTATAATGATATAATGGTATAATGGTATAATGGTATAATGGTATAATGGTATAATGGTATAATGGTATAATGGTATAATGATATAATGGTATAATGATATAATGGTATAATGGTATAATGGTATAATGGTATAATGATATAATGGTATAATGATATAATGGTATAATGGTATAATGATATAATGGTATAATGGTATAATGGTATAATGGTATAATGGTATAATGGTATAATGATATAATGGTATAATGGTATAATGGTATAATGGTATAATGGTATAATGGTATAATGGTATAATGGTATAATGGTATAATGGTATAATGGTATAATGGTATAATGGTATAATGATATAATGGTATAATGGTATAATGGTATAATGGTATAATGATATAATGGTATAATGATATAATGGTATAATGGTATAATGGTATAATGGTATAATGATATAATGGTATAATGATATAATGGTATAATGGTATAATGATATAATGGTATAATGGTATAATGGTATAATGGTATAATGATATAATGGTATAATGATATAATGGTATAATGGTATAATGATATAATGGTATAATGATATAATGGTATAATGGTATAATGGTATAATGGTATAATGGTATAATGGTATAATGGTATAATGGTATAATGGTATAATGATATAATGGTATAATGATATAATGGTATAATGGTATAATGGTATAATGGTATAATGGTATAATGGTATAATGGTATAATGGTATAATGGTATAATGGTATAATGGTATAATGATATAATGGTATAATGATATAATGGTATAATGGTATAATGGTATAATGGTATAATGGTATAATGGTATAATGGTATAATGGTATAATGGTATAATGGTATAATGGTATAATGGTATAATGGTATAATGGTATAATGGTATAATGGTATAATGGTATAATGGTATAATGATATAATGGTATAATGGTATAATGGTATAATGGTATAATGGTATAATGGTATAATGGTATAATGGTATAATGGTATAATGGTATAATGGTATAATGGTATAATGGTATAATGGTATAATGGTATAATGGTATAATGATATAATGGTATAATGGTATAATGGTATAATGGTATAATGGTATAATGATATAATGGTATAATGATATAATGGTATAATGGTATAATGGTATAATGGTATAATGGTATAATGATATAATGGTATAATGGTATAATGGTATAATGGTATAATGGTGTAATGGTATAATGGTATAATGGTATAATGGTATAATGGTATAATGGTATAATGGTATAATGGTATAATGGTATAATGGTATAATGGCTAAGCCAACGAAAACTCTGATCTTTGATCTTGAAGTACATTATCCAAAGATCCAGTTTTTAACCCTTTGAATACCAACTACGCGTAATTAATGGTCGTGCTCTTTGTACCACTTGTGACGTCATCAATTTAAATGTCATCAGGTATTCTTGATAAGCAGATAGTAGTGCTAGGCTAGCCCTTTCCGCACCAATGATGGTCAGGTTTAGATATCGACGACATTCCGACGTGGCAAATCGAAAAACAAGGTTATCAGTTTTGGTGCAAAAACGGTGGTAAAATGGTCCACAACGCCTATGATTGATCAAGGTCCATTTCTAGGCTTCGCCCGTAATTAACATCCAACTTTTCACTGCAGCCAGAAAGAACATACAATGCAAAAGGTAGCCAGCGTAAAAGGGCCGAGAAAAACAGACAGGAAAGGGCCAACAAACGAAATCGATAACGGTTAATAGCAAAAAAAAAAAAAATTTGGCTTGTGCGCATGCCCGGACTTGAAGTTTTGCTCAATTTTGTACCTAATCCTCGAAAAATCTCTCCTTTTAGTAAAAAAAAAAGCCGTTTTTAGCAAAACTTAGGCTTATTTAGCGTCATGGCAGCTAAAAAAACCTGACTAAACGGTTAAAAACGGTATTTTTGGCGAAAGTTTGGTGTTCAAAGGGTTAAATTGCACCTAACCCCAATTTTTTTTTTTTCGCTAAAACGAATCTACTTGTTATTTGAAATAGTTCTGCGAAAAACTTTTTGGATTCCGTTAAATCCTCGATTTTCTGTGCCCCGGCGAAATCTCGAAAATAGCTCCAAAACACCGCCATGTTGTTTCACGACCGAGTTTGAGGAGAATGGGTCCAGCGGCTCTTGTGACGTCTACCCAGGAAGGTTGGATATCTCACGTCCTCTCATTTCCTTCAGGATGGTGCAATACACATTCAAAAAGTGCGCTGAAACGCCTTCCAGAGGTGCTATCGGCTGTTGCAGCAATATTCCAGATTTAAAGAAAGATATACTGTACAATTTACTGGCGATGATCGGCTAATGGTGCAATAAAGACGTAAACGATGGTTGATTTTGTCGAGCCGAAACAAGCGAACTGAATCTGTGAGAACCATTGAAGAACTCTCACTGGAATTTGTTCCGCAGACTTTCGAACGCTATTTTCATAAATTTTCTGCTTAAAGCTAACCAGCAATTTCTAGAAATACTACCGACAACCTATATCTTCCAATCCCGCAGTATTTATAACATAATCGGCAAAGTTGTGTGATTTGATCATGATAAAGAAGCGTTATACTGATATGTAAATAGATTGCAACTGTACGCCGCTAACCAACACTTATTTCTCTTTCGATTTAGATGAAAGTCGAAGATTAATCCTTTAGAATTACATGATAACAAAATTTTTAGACTCACAGAGTTTTTCGAAGGTTTGGAAATCAGCAGTGCGACAAAGATTCTGTGCAATAGCGTCAAAAATATGACCGCGTAACATTATCTGCGGACCGCTTAGGGAACACATCCTTTTCGCTTAGGGACCGTTCATTTTTTATGAGGGAGGGGGGGGGGGGCTGGTGGGATTTGGGAAGCACTATTTAAAAATCGCATGACTCCCCTCAGCTTACCAATTTTTTCACATGGCCCCCCTTATAGCGGTCATTTTTTGGGATGACCCCCCCCCCCAAAAAAAAAATTGAACAAACAATATTTAGATTTCAACTTTTTTAATATTTCTCTATTATCCCCCTACTTCACGTTATTGTGCTCACTATGAAGACAATATTTACAATCTCTATACGACAGAGAGCTGTTGTTTAAAAAACAAATCAAAAGAAAGAGAAGTCAATTTCGGATCTCCTAGTTATGGCTCGCCCTGAGCGTGCCAATGAGAGGCCAGTGGCCTCTCATTAGCATCTTCCTCATCTGAATTGATGAATGCAAGAATGACGTCACTCGAGTCATCTTCTCCCCCAGAGTCAATGGCATCACTGTCATACTCATCATTGTCACTTTCATCCGTTTCACTGCTGTCAGCACTTGCCCTGTTGTCATTTTGTGTCAATGTCCTGGCATTTCTCTGTGTTGGTTGGCCAGCTCTGAGAGGACTCTTCTGCTGCAAGCATGAATGTCTTACAATTGCCTTTACTTTCTCACTCTTGCTGCTTTTCAAATGCTGCTTCAGCCCGTGGTGGTTTGAGTGCTTGATTAGTTCTGGAACACGTAGCTTTTTAAGCTTGGTTAGATCTTCGCACAACTCAGTCCAAGGATAATCCTCCTCCCTACTTAACTTTGCCTTTTTTTCTGCTCTCCTTTTCCTTTTAAATTCCAGCACTTCGAGATGCTGAAGATAATCCACCACAAACTTCGATTTGACAATAAACTTATCTGCAAATAGAGCAACGCTCTCTGGGTCAGATAAAACCAGCCTGCCACTTCCATGCTCTTTCTTCTTTATATTGTTAATCCAATCGGGGAAAGAGCGCATTACTACATGAGCATCATGAAAGAGGCTCATTCCAAAATGCGCAATAATGGCGAAAGCGACGAGTCTTTTAAGAAAAGGTTTACAGCTGAACGATCCAGGCAGTTTGACATCTTACATGCAAAAGAAGCAATTTTTCTAGGTGCGGATGGCTGTTCAGAAAGGGCGAGTGAGTTTTCCATGCAAGGGTACCAGTTGAAGCCCAGTGATGGAAGAAAACTGAACTTCTCCATCAAAGAGCACAGAGCAATGGTGGAAAAGTTGAATGTCATATTGAAAGATGTAAAGGAACACGATTCCACACTCTTTCAGTCCAATGGGCTTGCTTTAAAGCAGGGCGAACAATTTGCCCACAGTTTTAATGTAAAACAGATCAAGTGTACAGAAGCTAAGTTGACGAAGGTTACGCAGGACATGGAAGCACTAGAAAATAAGAAGAGCAATTATAACAGCATATTCAAAGGCATACTCAAACTGCACATCAACAAAAGGAGAAGGAAAAAAGAAAACCGCAGAAAGTCAAATGAAAGAAAGAGGAAGCGGACTGAAAACAACGTCCAACGAGTTTATGGAATCTGTGTTGGAAACCCGCTAGGAAATGATCTTCCACAATGCCTTGTGTACCCTCCTAGAACGGCCGTCCCGGAAGAGTGTCTTAAAGTTGAGGATGTTGCCACGTCGATATTTAGAAGAGATGGGCCATACATCGCACAGCTCTTGGAAGGGAATTATTTCACCAATGCTGCAAGAAGCAGAATCACCACCAACCTTGAGCGGGAAGTCAGAGATTATGTTTACACCTTCATGTACCCTGAAGAGTACACTCTGGCGGAAAGCATTGCTGCTTCTTACAGCATTGGTGAAAGAGACTCCCATAGCAACACAAGCGGCGACGAAGAACTCGACGACAGCGGAGATGAAGATGAGTTCCAGTGAAAGTTGCATTCGAAAATAACAGTGTTAAATACTTCTTTTCAGTAGCTACAAATGCTTTTTGTCGCCAAACGTTTTTTTAAAGCAGAAGGAAAGTTTGTAATAAATTTATATCCTGCCTTCTATGTTTATTCTATAGCAATTTTTTTGATATTCAAGTATTATGCTATTTTAAAGTTTTACTAAAATATTTCACGTGACCCCCCCCTTTTTCCCCTATTTTTTTGGGATGGCCCCCCCTCGAAAGCCATTTTTTTCGCATGGCCCCCCCTCAAATCCCACCAGCCCCCCCCCCCCCCTACCTTATAAAAAATGAACGGTCCTTTATCCGACGAATTTCACTGCAAACTTTAAGATCAATTTACATTGGTTATTTGGAGTTACGACTTAAAAAGTGTGACAATATGAAATCGGTAATTGTATGAAATGTTTCCTTCCGCCTTGCTTCCCGCAGCTTCAAAAATACAGGTCCAAACAATACGATTTTCAATCGATCGAAGCCAATGTTTTGGAGGTCATCAAGTCTCCAATACTGCAACACATACGTCGCTCTTATAAACATGAAGCATTCAACTGAAAGTAAAACACAAACTGGATTTAACAGAACAATCACACATTGACAAAATACATTCTCGCTAAGGACAAATGTGAACGGGCTATAAACACGCGTGGGAATCTTATGTTTAGTTGACGAAATTACCATCCAAAGCAGTCCTCGAGTTTTCTTTCCTGCTTTTCGTTTGCCTGCTCCTCCACTTCGTATCTAGCTTTCCATTCCTAATATACAAGCAGCTCGTCCGCAAAGAAGTCCTCCCCTTCGTCGCTTGAAATATTGTAAATTGCTCTCAAAGCTCTAAGTAGTGAGTTCACAGTTGTCGAACGTGCTCGATCGAAGTTTATTTCGGAGTCTTCCGAATCGAAACTTAACTCTGACTCCAGTGACGAAAAAGAAATGATTCTGAGACAAAACTTGGACGTTTTAGTGCCAAAATACATCGGAACGATTAGTTTTGTGTTCCATTTTCTCGAGCAAATACAGAGAGTTGACTGAAGCGCTATTGTGTTTGGTTCCTGGGTAGACGTCATCAGATACCGCCGCCCCAGACTCCCTAAAACGCAGTCGTGAAACACTTCAAGCGCGACTTTGAAAGGGCACAGAAAATCGAGGATTCAACCAAATTCAAAAATTTCTTCGCCCAAATGCTTCAAATAAAGTCTAGATTCGTTTTAGCGAAAAAAAATTTTGGGGGTTAGGTGCACTTTAATAATAACTGATAAAAGGCCAAAAGCTGATCTGAAATTGAGTATCATATCTGTTGAGCGTAACTGGTTACTTCTCAGCCAACTGCAGCATGATCATTACATTAAAAGAAGACTTTTCTTTCAAGATTAGTTAAAAAGGAAAACCAGTGCTCCCGGGGGGGCTCGAACCCCCGACCTTCGCATTACTTCAGCACCCTCGGCGGTTCACGCCAGCACTGCTTATAAGTACGACGCTCTAACCGACTGTGCTACGGGAGCTGGATGATGGTTACACCTCATGATACTCATCATAGATGACAGAAATAACATTCATTTTCAGATGCCAGCAGCACTACCAGTATTTGCTCTTTCATGTATTCATTCTGTTCCTCTATAATGCTGTATCGTAATAGAAATGTCATTTAGCTTATGTAACGATAAAATTAAACACATTGTGATGAGCCAAAAGATTCAATCGTTCTACAACGCGGGACCTAAAGTTCGCATCATAAGCCAAGAAAAATATTAAAATGGAGACTTTGCACGAAACAACTGTTGGGATGCCGCCTAAGTACATTATCTCTCTTCGCGGCGGTTAGTGCGTAGGATTATTAAATGATATTATGTTAACTAAAAGCGCTTTATCTTTTTCCCCTATGATGGAAACCTCAAGTTCGCATTATATGCCACGTAAACCAAAAAAAACTGGTGACTGTTGGGTGGAAAAAGTGTTGGAATTTCGCTTAATCACATTGTCTCGCCGGCACTCCAGTAGAAGCAGAAGGCCTCAGTAATTACGTTTGAGAAATATGAAATGATAACATGTTGATTAAACGAACTTAATTTTTTTCTTAAGGAAAATTTATAATGACGATCACGGATAATAAAATTTTCTTGTTGGTCATTTGTTTACTCAGCATAAAACGTCACTATAAGCGTCTGTCCAATCTGATTACGGTCAGCAATACATGTGTGATGTTCACGTCATTATGACGTAACTTGCGATTTGTTTTCTATTCAAACAAGTGGTTTCGATGCTTGTTTTTGCCCAAAGCGGTGCTGCTGTTATCTTTTTCGATAAATAGCAAATTCCACTAAATCGCCGGCAATCATTGGCAATTAAGATGTTATCTTTTGAGAACGCTTTTGTCACGAGAATTCGTTAAAAATCGACGAAATCATAGAAGTGCGCGTTGTTAAGGTCTGTTGACGACTCGGATAGATTGCATCTTGATGTTGTACAAATCGGTAGCAAAGAATTTACTTCCCTTGCAACCTGTTTCAACACGATTGTTAACAAATACTGCATTTCAACGAACCCCCGCAATCAGGCCAGCCCTGGAGCATATTAATAATGACAAAGATGTATTATTTCTAACAATAAGCTTGTCAAAAATGCTTTCAATGTGTAGCTGCCGGGCATGAAACATAGCGTGAACTTTTCAGAGGAATGTGAGAGATTGCTGACTACCAAAACAAGTATCGAAAGTTACGTTCACTGTCTGATATGAAACAGAAAGACAAATGAATTCTCTGGTGCCTCCTGAAGCGAGATTCTTGGCTCTTGGAAGCAAAGGTGTCGGCAAGTCAGGTACCAGCTTCTGAATTAATTGAAAATGCTCCTGATAAAGGAATGTTTTAACGAACATGGGCCTAACAGGGTTGAACTCGGCAGTCCAAGACAGCGTATATTTGCACCCAAAGATATCATTTCTTCGCAGTCGTACGAGCTAAGAGGGAAAGGATTGTCTTGTTGTCTACGTGAATTTGAAGTACTGTAAATCCTGCTAAAGCTATTGTGTATCAGCGTATAGCTCAACTGGTCATGCAAAATCCAATTATCGCAACTTGGAGTTCTGTAACTCACGATTCTTAACTGAGTATACCCATCGCTTCATTTTGTATTACAGTGAAGGATTTGCTAAGTTAATTAGCTGACAGTCCTTGAACTCCTAAGTGTGCCCAGTTCCTTTCATTGTGGGTGTCCTGATATTTACTGCCGTGAAACGATTCACAGCAAAGTGTAAATTAGTTTCTACTTATACGCAGAAGGATGTATCATTTCAGACGCGTGACAGCTGAGGTCAGTTTACCTCAGTCCTTAGGGGCAATTGTTAGCTAATGTGAATTGGCAATGCTTTCAAGTCTCTCTGTTTTAAAACGTATAGTATTTGTTAACAAAACAGTACAGGAACAACTAACAAGGTTGTATTGATTTAATCTGTTCGTATTGAGACCCTCAGGACAATCGGGAAACCCATTGATAACGATAATGCCCCACGCGCCACGCATATTGCGTCCCGTTTTACTCGATACGTTTAGTCAATGCTTGTAATTGAGTTAATTTTCAACCCTGTCCCGTTTAAATCCGATTGTTCTTTTTTTGGGAACTAACTTTCAACTTCTGTGAAAAGCTGTCTCTATTTTTTATAGTCCGCTAACTTAATTAAGTACTTACAAAAAAAAAACAAACTAACTAAACGACCATTTATACAACAATCTAACAACATGCTTCTCGTTTTGCGGGAATTTGCATTGATTCTTGAAAGATCATGTCAATCGATCGCAACAAATAAAGGACGAATTCTAACTCATTGGTGATGGCCAAAGTACTCATCTTCATCAAATCAACTATCGATTTGCATAGCCGATTCAGCAAACATTTCCATTAGCAACTACCGTCTGTTCAGTGATATATAATTTAAGTGCTTTGAATATTCTGTTTCATGATGGTATTGCCACTGATGTCTTTCAATGACGCTTATTTTATTTAATACAATGATGCAATTTCTAAAAGCCGTCTTTCTTGAATGAAAAAGGTGATATCCATTTTGGCAATTTCGTCATCATTTTCACAGCAATACTCAAAATAGAAAGCTTATGTAGTATACTGTAATTAATCACAAGCAAATAAATAACGCTATTATCAGGTATTATTACTAAAAACTCCGGACAATGCATTTCTGATTGGTTCACCGAATCTCGGTTACCAGCCAAATTCCCTGTGTTTGACCATAAATGGAAAATAAGTGCGGTAAGTTGCTTAGTTTAACATTTTTGTTTCTCCCGAAAAAAATGGCTGAAAACAGCATATTTGGCAAGCTTTCTACCGCAAAATAGGGAGAAAATAGGAAACGCCACCCCGGAAACTAAAAAAAAGTCAGAGTTTGATTTGAAACATTCAACCGAAAAGGCTCATAAATGTACAAGAAAAGCGACTGATTTCAGTGGTAAAACAATTATTTCATTGGACTTGTTGGAGGCAAGTCGATTATAGGAAACTCGGCGCTACGCACCTGGGTTGTTGTTTATGACCTCGTATCCAAATTGGGCTCACGGAGTAATTGTTAATTGCTCACAGGGAAATAAAATAATCAAGCGACGAAACCATCATAATGGAATAACGGTGTACGTGTATCGAGCAACTGTAATGATGTCAAGCTGATCTTTGTTTAGGGAGACCATTCTCACAACAGTTCCTTTCTCAACGAGAGGACGGGTGGAACTTCTCTCAGAAAATAAACTTCTCTCACAAGAAAGGATAGCCTGATGGCATGTTGATGAAAAGTGATTATGTCAAACACTTCTCAGATGATTTTTATTTCGTCAGAGAAGAAAATAAACAATCGGGGTCATTAACTAACCTAGGCCATTTGCGAAAACTTTACGTAAGCTGAAGTAATTTATCAGTCGCGTAAAAAACTCATAACTGATAACACATGCATGTATACCAAGTATTACGCAAAGGTCGCATTCATACGCCCCAGCAGTAGCCTTAGTGACATCTAATTTTGCTATGTAAAACCACCTTTAAGTTGAAGGAAACCTGAAAAAAAATAGTATACTAAGATAGAAAAACACCAAAGAGACAACACTAGACCTTGAAGGAACAAGGATGGTTAAGTATGGAGAAGATTAACACGGACTGCAAACGACGAACTTGAAAATTTTAAGCTAAACTTCTCAAGGATTGCAAACCGTGACGTGGCTCTTTCCAAAACACCCTGTGTTACGTTCCCTGATGGTAGGGAGAGGGCAAAAAAGCAGAGTGACATAATGTGGGATATGTGAACAACAGAGTATTTTTTTTGTTTTTGTTACTTGCTATATCATGGGCTTTTATTTTCTCGTTATTACTAGCTTTAACTGTCCGTTTCCTGACAAAGAGGTTCATTGGCGAGTATCAATCAATAATGCGTAAGTATATCAGTTCAACTATCTGAGTCCTATTCATTTATTTTGAATATTGTTCAAGTTCTTTCGCCATATTCACATAATGAGTAATGGCAGATAGCAATGATAAATCGTAACCTTTGTTACACTGTTTCATCCATTGAGCTCACTGCTGTCCCAGTCAAGACTTATTCCCAAATTTTCTGACCGCTTAAGTTGCATTTCATAATTTGCCCAGGTTTCAGTTAAATGAAGTGGTGTCTACGAGTACGGTACTTGGGCAATAGGGTCCGAAGGTCTGAAGCCACTTAACTTTAAGTCAAAAACCTAGCAAAATTTAATTCAGATACTGCATATGTGTATGGTCAAACATCGCAGGATATTACACGTTCTAGGATCTGCAATAGAGTTTTTGAACCAGTGTAGCTACATTCCAAGAAATATGAAGGACCTGAATGACCTCAATAATTAAAAAATTAACATTTCAATTTATGAAGAATTTAATGTTAATGAAGAAACCATCAGAAATGGCAAAGGTTTATCTCGGTAATTGCTCATTTCCTGATTATTAAATTTGTAATGAACATTTAATAAGCTGTTAAAGTAGATTAACTGAGCAGTGTTTAAAGAGAATGCTTTGAACTGCTGTTGTATCAAGCTCTCAGGCAATGCTAAGGCAGTTTTATCATAGTTAATTAACTATGATTTAATTGGTTTTCTCAGTTGCTTGTTTACTTCTCAATGCTCTATAGACAGGCAGAATTTCTTGTTCTTGACATTACTCCGTTGGGTTTTAATAAACCACAAATCTACATCACGATCAAACGCACAATTATTTATTTCCCTCAACAAACAAGCCGTATCTTACATAACCATCAAGAAGCTTTTGCAAAAATTTAATTTCACGCTGTGAGTTCAATACGTGCTCTAAATTGTTGACATTCTTCTCGTATCTCTAAACACTTGTTTCAATGTGCTCTATTTCAGAACTGACATACAGTCACAAAATAAAGCTTGACGACGAGTATCTTACATTCGAACTGCGTGACGCAATCGAAAAGGTAAGAGTCACTTATTAACCTAACTTCTACTCGTCTTTAAGTGTTGGTGTGAGTATTTGTTTACTTTGACTGTCAATCATGCGTGGATGAATTTTCAAACTGGCACGACCTAGTTTTATATATCAAATTCAAGCTATTTATTAAATGGCATTTAAACATTAAACACGGCACTGCAATAATCTTTGTATGTTCTGGGTTGTAAGCGACTTTGGGTTTCAAAAATTCATCTTCTTATTTCTTTTACTGCCTCAAATACACGTAGATAAAATTTTATGTCTATCACTTTTAACTTTAAAAGCATCTAATTTTTATGCCAATTCTATCTAATTCTGCATCTTTTTTCTACCATCTTACTGAACAGTTTTTGAATAAACGTATGTTTTTTATCTCTTAAATATCATGCATGTTTTCGAAATAGAAACTGATGAAAATGTTTTTCAGGTTCACCTAGAAAAAAATTAAAACTTTTTTCTGGCCTTTGAGAGATCTTTGTAAAAATTACTTCAGTATTATATTGTTATTTGTCAGAAAGCATAGAGCGTTTTAGAACATGTCGGGCTTATAATTCGAAGAGGATACAAAACAGTAGGCGCATATCTAAGAAAAATTATATCATATCTAAATAAAAGCCTATAGAGAGCTATCAGTCAGATTTAGACTAAAGAATTTAAGTAATCTTTGTCAAAGTATTGAGAAACGCCTTAGAAAGTGAAACAGAGGAGCACTGGATTCCACCCATGCAGTTAGGTACTGATCCCACGACTTTCCACACATCGAGTTCTTTATCATAAAACTCGACCTTGTCCGTTCTTTCTCGGGAATTTTTCTTCCCTCCGAGGACGTAGATACGATTTCCGACGTAAGCAACGCCTGCTAGTGCTCTCGATATGCACAAGCTAGCTATGTATGTCCAAGTATTGCTTTGTATGTTAAACGCCTCACAAGAGCTGTGTGATGAGTACAGATCATCCTGCGTTCCACCAACGACGTAAAGGCTTCCTTCAAGGGCTACCCCGCATGCGTACGCTCGTCGGGCCTGCATGGGCGTGGCCTCTGTCCACGTGTTTGTCCTGGGGTCGTACTTTTCAACCGTGTTCAGGTACTTGAACGGGTCGTTTGCATTGTCGTTTTCTGTCTTCCCGCCAATAGCGTACAGATATTTGTCAGACACGACACACGGTCCACCTCGATTTGATGTCATGGGAGTGACCGCTTCCCAAATGTTTGTGGACGGATAGTATCTAGGCAGCAAAACAAAACTAGCAAAGTTTAGGCAATCTTCTAATGCGTTCAGTCCTAACATGCATAAAAAACGAATTTCTCCTCACGATGTCAACACAAAGCCAAACATATGGGTTAACAAGAAATCTGAAAGCCAAAGCAGTAGTTGTTTCTTGCTGAATTACACCGTTAAACCCTGCACTTATATAAGGGCTTAGGTCATTAGGGCTTAGGTCACAGCCATCACTTCTCTCTTGTCGGTAACAAGATTTGGATGTATCACTCTAAAGTCAAGTCTAAAGTAAAGTCTTAAGTCAAATGTCCTTTAACTTACTTCAATACGGTATTCAGCGGTCGTCCTCTGTGCCAGCCACCCACTGCATATAAAGAACCATTAAGTTCCGCCACGCCAAGAGCAGAGATTTCTTTAGCCATGGGCGCTACACCAGCCCACGTGTTCGTCCTGTGGAAATAACCGTAGAGACATGTTTACTGTTCTTCTGGTACGTTGCTGTGTTGGCTACCTTACTTTCCTATACAGCAGTTTTTGGGGCATATCATTTTCATTTTTCTCTATTCAAAGATAGTATCGCAAATCATGTACTCCGACAGGACCAACCAAAGGAAGAAACAAATTGGTCTGTCCAGTTGAATGATGTTTACCGTCCCTTATGTAACAACCAGGAAAAGGACATTCTTTGTTACGTTTCAACTTTAAAAGAATGAGAGAAAACATTGTTGAAAATGTTTTGAGTTTGAGCACACTCTTATAACTAGGGTCCTTGTACTCAGTAAGCAAGGAATCAACTAACCTGTAGTCATATCTCTCCATACTTGAAAGATGTCCATTGAGAGACACTCCGCCAACTGTGTAAATGAAGCCTTCACACGCCACAGCTCCGTGACTGAAGCGCGGGATCAACATTGGCGCCAAATTGTACCACTGATTGACAGATGGTACGTAACACTGAGTCGAAGAACGCAGTTCATCCCCAGGTCCCCAGATCGTGACGATGGCATCTACATTAGAGTCCAAACATCTCCGTAACTTGCATATGTCACTGTCTTGGTGGCCCTGTGGTCCAAATAAGGCATATGACTTCATAGCTTCATAGAGCAGCTTCGTGCATTCAAGGTTATCTGTGACAAGCTCCTCCGTTTCTACATATCCGGCAATATAATACTTTGACATGCAGCCTAAGCGCACTTTGGAAAGCAACAGAGGGAAGTCGTTTTTTCTATTATCCACGTCATGTTTGACCCACGAAATAACCGCTTCGTACACCTGTTCTTCGCTTTCCACAATGACATCATCGAGGGAAATAAGCTTCTCGATCTGGGAGACCCCCAGACGAAGGAATTCCTCGGACTTGGAAACAGCCACGAAGTTTTCTAGAATAAAGCTTTCTGACTTGTCCAAGAGTTCTTCACAATCATACTTTTCAGAGAACTCTCTCACAGACAGACAATTTGAAGGACTGAGAGTTTTCTCCAAGTACATGCTGCCTTTGTCCTTCAGGTTTTCGATTAGCAGGTAATCACCAGCGAAAACAAGCTCTTTAACGTTCTTATCGGTGATTTCAACTTCGCCCGTATAGATATAATTGAGCAAGTCGTTCATCACAAACGATTTAAAATCTTCGAGTTTCACCTCACTTTGATGCCGTTCTTTCATGTCCGATGTAAACAAACCAAGAAAATACGCACTGCTTGCAGCCAAGATGTTTTTATGCGCTGGAAATTCTCGTCCATCCACGTGGAGAATTGTGTCGCATAATATTCCTTGTCGACGAAATTCATCCATTTTCCTGTAGAGATTTCCTTGGTAGGTTGCTTCACCGAGATCAATGTTTCTGTCGTTCAAATCCATTATTTCGTCTACTGATTTTCTTTTTTATCTTTGTTCTTAAAATACACGATTGCGGCGAGAGCTTTCGTTTTAAATAACAGGCTTGTATTAATTTACCTACCGCAATACTTCACATTTGTCGCTGAAATATCAGAAATATTACCTCTCTAAATCGGGAAAAGCACGCGCTTTTTAGAAGACCGTTCAAAAGTATATATCACAGCCAGTGTGTCAAGAAAACCATTTCAAAACATTACCGTCTTCCCAGCGACACGTTGCAGGTGCTATTCTCCTTATATGGAAACAAGCCTTGCTTTCAGCTGGCTTACCAGTTAAAATGAAAATTTTGAAAATTCATGTTTCATATAAATTTGAAACAGATCGAAAAGCACACCTGAAGACAAAGGATAATCGTTGTGATTGAAATACAAAACAACTAGCGTCAAGTCACGAAAGGAAAAATGACAATAAAAAAGAAGTCAACCGAGGCGAATTTGTCTTTTCAAATATGCAAATTAATGAGTTTTGACTGGTTTTGACTGTGAATAATTATTATCACGATTTCGATTTTTAACGTCTTTTCGACATCATCCTATACAGCCAGCGCAATAAATAACAGTTAAAAAACTTTGGCAATGCTGATTTCTGAGATTCTTCCTCTCGCGTACTGATATATATACCTTATAATACAAAAGGGCTTTGAGAAAAACAAAAATATGATATTAAACATTTATTGTGAAGCATAGGTGTGATGTGTAAAAATGCCTCGAAAACTAGTTGTTACGCAAAATATTTTAAATCTTACTAAATCTATTTCATAGATAATTTGCTTTAACTATCATTATTGGACAAGCCTGTGTAATGGAGTAAAATTCACTTATTTTATACGGGTTAAAATAAATCAAGGTGTTGAAAGACTGACACTGGTCATATCTAAATTTAGCTGTGATGTATCTCAACACCAACGAGTGGGTCCTTTAGTGCCGTAATCACTGAATCAACGAGTCAATAAACATCGTATCAGTACTTTTTATGTTCCACGGGTTTTCATCAACATTATCATGCGCCATTATCTTGACTTGGTTAATATACCTCAGTTGGGGTTCTAGCCAGGGTTCTAAGAAATAATCTAGGTCGTGAGTCAATTATGTCAAAGAAAATTAACATCACTGAAAGAAGCTCTTATTAAAGTAGCGTGATCGAGCAAAGTTTATTTCCTTATGGAACAAACATCAGCACCACGCAAAGGTATTAAGTATTGCGAAGTGAGATAAAAGTGAGGCAAAAATAGCTCCAGGGAATATTAAAGGAAAACAGGTACAGACATTAAGAATGAACTAACAAAAAACGTTTTATATTGTTACAGTTTATATTTTGCCACTATTATTCGGTAGCAAGTCACGTTAGATATAACCGCTCGCGTGATAAAACATTTCACTATTGCCTCTCTTTCTCGTCACTTCAGTTTCAACTGATAATCAGTGTGTTGTAATTTCAGAGTGATACATCGCAAGTCGACAAGGACATCCGCTGGGCAGACGCATTCCTTGTTGTATATTCCATTACGGATAAAAACAGCTTCAACAACGCTATACAACTGGTTGAGACCATTTACGACGGCAAAGGCACCGATGAGTTGCATGTTGCTCTTGTGGGAAACAAGACAGATCTGGAGCACTTTAGAAAAGGTAAGAAAGCAGATATCATCGTAAACAATGATCACGAAAAATCCAGTCTAAATAATGGCTTGAAAGGAAGTGAAGTCAGCCGAGTCCAGAAGCCTGGCTTGAAAATCACGAAACATTCACACAAGAACAAATACAGTAACTCTTTTGCTTGGATTTGGCACGGTTAGAGAAAAGAAATTTACTGACAGAAAGAAATGTATAAGACTCGGAAAGCCCGGAAGGAGCAAGACAGGACGGCAGTGAACAAAATTACCCTTTATACAGTCCGAAAAAAAAACATGAATATAAGTTAGGTACAAAACGTACTGTAAACTCGTAAAGTAATAGTGCAGAAGATTGTATTGAATTACAAAGTCGTGATTTCATTATATTCTTCCGTTAGAAAAACATTCTTTACTCGGCTGGCACTTTCCCTTTCCCTTAATATAATTCTTGTCGGTACAATTTCCAGAGGGACACAGTTTGTCATTCCTTTTCCGTGATCTTTGAAACTGGTCTTCGAACAGACAAAAAGTTGGACTTAAACACAAGACTTCAAATAAACTACGAACGGGTTTCATTGATTGACCTGCTTTCAGATAAATCTTCGGTTATTCAGGTGGCATCTCTAATACAGTCCGAGGCTGAGCCTCTTCCCTCAAACTTCTAACAAACATTAATCGCAATCTCTTTTCGTCTTTGTAGTGACCACAAAGGAGGGCCAGTCAGCTGCCGAGCAGCTTGGGTGCATGTTCTTTGAAGTTTCTGCTGCTGAAAATTATGATAATGTCCAGGAAGCTCTAAACGTGGTTTTTCGCAAGGTCGCACTACACAAGAAATACATACGACAAGAGAAAGAAAAAAGAAAGAACACCCACCCACAAATCGAGAAAAAGAAACAGAAATTTGGCAATTCTCTGTTTAACTGGAAAAATGAGAAAAAGAGAAGTCCAAGACGTGCAGAAACGCTTTAATTTTATAGTTTACGTTCGTTCATGCAGGATGAGACGAAAAATCCCTGTATTTAAACAGATAAGAAAACACTATACCGAAGTTATTTAACGCTTAGCGCAGTCTAATAATAGTAGGGTAGAATATTTCCTTCTTATCCTCACGGAACTTTGACATTAAGGCAAGAATGTGCAAGAGAGTCTGTTTTAGGCAAAGATTCGTTACTGCGCCTTTCAATAACATGCGGACTCTAAAATTCAAAGCTCAACCGACAAATGCGTTTTTCGCTACCGTCAATCAAATGTTCGGCGGGTGCTCCCAGCTTCCGACTACTGCCGAGCACTGTTTCGTTGTCTGAACTGTACTCAACGATTTGATCACCGCGCGCTCGGCAGTAGTCGGAAGCTGGGAGGAGCCGCCGAACATTTGATTGACGGTAGCGAAAAACGCATTTGTGGGTTGAGCTTTGAATTTTGGAGTCCGCATCTTATTGAAAGGCGCAGTAAGTTATCCGATTCGCACAAGCCAATTTGAGAAATACACGATATTCACGACCACACGAGAAGTGGTCATCATGCTGTGACGTAATGAATGAGATGTAGTCAGAAAGTGGTCTGGGAACGAAATATAAGGAACACAAATAATTATGTGTGCATGGTAGCAGTGCTTAGCTATCGTTCTCATCAGTGTGGAAATACAGAACACCTGGACTTTCATTCAAAACTCGCGTTATGTAGAAAGCTAACTACTTTCCACTGAGTTTATTAGCTGATGATCAAACTCACAGTTTTATGATAAGACTCAAATGGCTGATGAGTATCATTCACATCTCGTCGGATTCTACAATCCCGGCCAAAAGTAGTTGGGACACTTGAGCTGTATCATGTATCTCCTTTCCTCCCTGATCAGTGTTGGAAAATATCGCGTTTTTTCCAAGAAAAAGGGAAAAAATCACCTGATTATCAACATTGAAAGTGGGGGGAAGGGAGAACTTACTTCGTGTCCCAACTCTTTTGTCCGGGATTGTAGTTCCTCTAAAATATCAGTAAGACACTTTTCTCTCATATTGTTGAATGAGTTATTCTATATGAGCAGTCAACAAGACCTGACAACTCCGCGCTAATTCTTTTAATCTTATCTTGACAAAAACATTGTTAATGAGACCATTAGCTTCTCAAGATCCTCAATGGTCTCCTTGTTCATCTTAACAAAGTGGAGTTCTATGTGCATTATGTTAAGGATTGTAAATGCAGATACGTTGAGCCCTTTTCTTCATAACCGTCTTGGCTGCGAGACTTTGAAGAATAAAGCAAAATAAATTACTCATACAACCCTCGACTTCGATCTGAGTTTTCCCTTTTTTTTTTTTTTTTTTCCTGAGCATGTGTTGGAGCAAACTTTGATTTTAACACATAAAAGGATATTAAAATATCAGAGATTCTTGTTATGTCTGTGCCGAAAAGTGTAGAGCAGCATCGAAACATCTGGCCATTTACAGGAAAAAAATCCAAAGAATTGACGGAAAATAAGACCGGTTCAACTGATCATATCTCGGTGTGGCCAACACCGCTCCGTATTGCAATAATGCCTGCACGCACCCATGCCAGTTATGCCATTGCGAGGTACGAAAAATTCGCTGAAAAGAGGTTGGCTATGTACTTTCAAATTGTACATGCTTCTTCGAGCCTGTCATAAAATATAACCAAAACTAGCCAACATTTACCAGTTACAATGCGTTCTATGAGCTATAAAAAGAAGTTGGTGTTTATTTATGTCTACAATTCAAACACGGCGCTGAAAGAGTGGTTATTTGTGTAGCATGTGCGCATGCGCAGCATGATCTGCATAGTTTCCTTTATAAGGCTGTGAGATCTGAGTAAAGACTAAATATGGCTCTACAAGATTGACTCTGGTAAGTATTTCACAATGAAGTGATCACAGCTTACGGTCTGATACCCTGTGACTTTAAATGTTTCGTCCAGCCTTCAATTTTTACCGACTTCTCTTCTAAATATTCTAATGAATTTTCCTGACTCATGATTAAAATTCCCTGAATTTTCCCTGACCATGAATGTAGTTTATTCCTTGACCATTTCCTAACCTGGGTAGCCCTGATTTTCGCTTCAAATGAACTTGTAAAAACGTTCAGGCAACGATACCCGCCTAATTCCTCCAAATTCACCGCCCCCCTCCTCGCCCTACTCCATCCCCTCCCTCATTTTCGGTAACATTAATTTCAAATCTCCCTTTTTTCTTGTCAAGTGCTATGAAAATAACATACCAAGCAAGAGGTCGAGTTTCCTTTGTTTAATCACTGAAATTGTATTTACTAACATAATACAAAAATATAACATTAGAGGAACACGTTAAAGTCTTTGACGAGCTAACGTGATCAAGACCTCACAGCTTATGAGCCAAAGTTCCACCAGTTCAGTCCATAACAAAGGTGAGGAATAGAAGCGATCGAACCATGTTAGGTTTTCTACGACATTCTGTCCTCTACATCGAGAAGATTTAGGTATACCTTTTTCCTGTTTTCGAGAATTAATTGTAGTCTAAACTGTCATGAGGTTTTTCTCCGTACCTCTTTTTTTAGTTTTTTTTTTTTTTCAACTTCCCATAAAACTTGCTCATGCTGCCAAAGTTTTGATCACTTTCCTCAAAGTCAAGACTGTCAACTTAAACTTTACAGTGACTTGTTCTATAACGATTAGCAAGATACTTCCAAGAATCCTTTGCAGCCCTTACTATAGCCGTCATTTACAATCGACTCCAAATGACGTCTGCATGTAAAGGAGACTGGTGCATAGAAGCAGGGAAATATTTTCCTTTTGGAAATTTCTTTATACTAAGTAAGTAACAGACTTTTTTTTTACAAGGCAATTACGCACAAACAGTACTAAATAATGCCAGCATTTTCTCTTTCTTTTCTAACAAGCCATTCAACGTGTAAATTCAAAACTCTTCATGCATTCTTGGATCGAATTCGAAAAAAAAATCCTACGAAATTTAAAAACGTCTCTTTCTACAGAGTTAAACTGCCAACATTTTTCGACAGCCGGCAACATTGTTAGTATCAATGGTCATAATTTGTGTATCACTTACCTAGGAATACACTAAAAGAACAGACAAGAAACAGACCACATGTACACACAACTGACAGCCAACTTGGCAACAGATATTACAAACAACTTGCAACCAATAAAACTATTTTAAGTACCAAAATAGTTTTTCAAAAATAAAGAAGTGACCCCGTGCTTTTCGTGGAAAAACATTCTCTGCAAGTAAATACTTATAACAAATGAAGCCGTCTTCTTTTTTACACAGCCAACTTTGTTTCAATTCTCACCAGTGAAACAAATGTTATTTTCAACCTTTCGCATAAAGTAAAGGTAGTCTACAAATATTTCAAATAAAATCCTTCAATCTAAAGGAATGACACTTCTCATACCATTTTTTTGTACTAACCAATGCATTTTTCTTTCTTTTTTACTGAAAAATTACTTAAAAAATATCACCGGAGGAAGTTTTGTCTATTACTTTTGATTGGATGTTTCATAACCAAGATTTGACCAGTTTTGACTCAAAATTTCATACATGACACTATAGTGACTGTTCATCATAATTCCAAATAAACCAATCATAAACTTGAACCTAAGAAGAGCCCCCGCCAGCAACATGAAGATTTTTGACTCGAATATCAGATGTATCTGTCATGGTAGATGTGATGAGAATGCCACGGAAAAAAACCTGCTTTTGCAAAGTTTAAAAAAATTAACGTAGCTCTAATGCTATTCAAGACTGCGATCAACAAATTTTTACAAATTAAAGAGGTAAGTCTATAAAATGTATTTTACCACATGTTGTCACCTGAAGAATGAGGTGATCTGGAAATAAAATTGCTCAACAACCTTTCGTGTCAATATTTACAAGTGCAGTGGAAAAACTTGAAAAAATACGGCAGTGGGTAGGGGAAAAAATTGACACCACTGACATCCATCTCTCTTTCCAAAAATAATAAATAAAAATACATATATCTTATTAACCAAATGCAAGAGAGAAAATCTTGGCCATAGGCATCGCAGTATACATGTAAATGGAGTAAGGCAAGTCCCACACCAAAAACACAAAAGGCCGATATTCTTCCAGTATGACCACAGAAAGCTTGATTAATAAGAGACTTATTACACAACTTTTTAGATAAGAAACAGATATAAAAACGTTACCAACACTAAGAAAATGTTGGACCTGCAACAGAGAATCTGATCACCTGCTTTCAGTTATTGGCCCTCCCAGCTGTCTTAGGGGTCGTGTAATCAAAAACGAAACACCACAAGTATTAGCCTGAGTTGCACACAGCTCTTCATATGCACTCATAGGTACATGTACATGTAGTCCTATTCCCTACGAGACAGTTGTTTGAAATTCAAGCTGAGAAATTCCATATTGATGTAGAATCACAGAGATCAATAAAGCTGACTGACTAGAAACTGATCAGACAAGACAAATTTAAATAAATTACGAGCAAGTAAACTATGAAAGACTTGGTTATGAACGGCTTGAAGTTAACAACAGAAGCAGGTTTGTGAAGCTGATGTTCTGAGCATTAGGACTTGGTCAGACCAATTTGGAACCTTAGATTCACAAACTCACTATGGAAGTTAATTTGCCCTTATCGACTTCAAGATGATGAAATAGCTAAATCTTTCACTCGCCTACTGATGCAGCCCAACAGCTTCTTTAGATCCTGCTAACTTTGTTCAATACTAAGAATGAACCAAAAGAACTTCCCCTCTGGAAGAAAAATTGCCCCATCCAATGCTTATGAACCTTTTTCCAAGTTTATTCACTGCATTAACATGGCATGCTCACACTATCTACCAAGAAAAACAAAACTATTCACTCAAATGGTGCATCAAAATTTCAAGTCTCAAAGACTACTGAAACCAAGGCCACATCTATCCTCTCCTTATAACTCTTCTCTTCCACCTTCTGTCATTACATAAAGTTCACTGAGCCAAACTAAAGCTTATTATATACTTCATAAAAACAGACTATAACTTTTAAAGCTATACAAACCACAGAACACTATCCATCAAACAAACTTGTGAAGCTTTCTGCAGTAAGCAAGCGCCACATAGGGCCATCAAACAGTGGCAATATCCTTTATTCCAAGCAGAGTCCAATCCTTCCATGTGGCAAATGTGTCCTGGCTGAATGGCTGCTGTCCATTTGACTAAATCAGTTAACAAAAGTAGTTATACCGCAGCCAAATAAATGAAGAGTACTGTGCACAGAAGTCTACTTGGACGGTTTGATTGACGATAATTGACTTATAACCCGTAATAAAGAGCTGTTTTCATCCTTCAGTTTCTGGTTATCCCCACGTAGTTGTTCCACCTCCTAATGATGAAAATATAGAAAATAAAAATAAATTAATTTAATTTAATTATCACTAAACAAATATTACTGACCTCCAAACTTTTCCAATACTGTGGTGTGACAAAACAGAATCCCTTGTCACATATTCACTACTAGTGGCATGTCTGCAACATGTGTCTGTGCAGTGAATTAAATTTCAGCAATACAGTATATCAAAAGATGTCCATTCTTGCACTGACCTTAGCAGTGCCAAGAATAAGACATTTATCTCCTTCTAGCCTCTCACACATTTCTTTTATTTCTCAAAATTAATTTGGTGTCACTGTTCAGTTGGTGGGAGGTGCAGTGGCCTAACTGATAGCGTGCTGGACTCTAGACTCGGTGCTTTAAGGTCATTCACTTAGTTAACTAATGTTCATTCCCAGATTTGTTCATCATAATGTGAAGGTTTGTCATGTTAGGTTGCACTGTACATAGCTCCAACATCTCTGAATCAACTATATCATTTCCTGCTCTTTAAATGTCAGCTTGACAACGTAATGATATTTCAGTTATGGAGGAGGCCATGTTTACTGTTGAGAATAACTTGGTTAATAATAGCCCATCTGTAGATCTATGTGTAAAACCATGCAGTTGCAGTCCCATTCAACATACCAAAACAAAAATATCAATACATATACCTCACCTTGTTTACTTTATCAAGTGCACTTTTATAATCTTCTATCTGATTTTCATAATCATCTATCTTTTCAAGCAGCTGCTGCACTTGAATGGTCTCACTATCTTTTTGCTGCAAGGTTAAGACATAACAGATTGATAAATAAATGTAGGCCTCTTCCATATTTATAGTGAAGATCTAACTCAGGTCTTAAACCTAGAACAATAAATCAACAGAAATCGCATTGGGGTCGAGAGATGATTAATTTTTGTTTCATTCCAAAAACTTAGAGCCATGAATGAACTATAACATATTGAAAAGGCCGTTTGGGGTGAGATTATCCAATATAGCCTAAAATTAGGGTTAAAGCCGCAGTTTTGAAACCACAAATCTGTGAAAAAAAAAATGCAAGGCTTTGCTTGTAAAATATTCATTGTACAGGTGAACTGTGTTTCAAGTGAAACAAGCCATTGATGATAAAAATTATGCATTTTAAGCCATTACTTTTGGATCAAAAATAAAGATAAAATTGCAGACTACTGATCTAAACTCTTAGCAGGGAGGAAGAAGGGTCCACTATTACCAATTAATAACCAAAGGTTACAGGATGTTCAACAGCTATGTGAACTATTTACACATAACACTCAACGATGACAGTGGCCCAAACTGATGAGGACACGTCCACTGTCTGCCACCCTACTGATCACCTGAGCTGTTTCCATGCCAACCAGGCAACAAGAACAGTTGTGTATAACAACCAATTCACGAATGTCACCTTTGACACCACAGTAACTAAATTTATTACTAACCAGACAGAAGAGTGTACTTACAACTTTTTGTTCTATTCTTTTGTTTGAGCTAGGAAACAAATAGTATCAGGTTGTTAGTTACTAATCAAGAGGCATATGGTTCAACCTTTCAGTACTGTGGCCAGATGAAATTCCTGACTTGATTTCCAGCAGTCTAGAGTTAATTTTCTAACTTTGAGCTGGTCTGATACATGTACCAGTGCTGTGCAGCTTGAGATTGTATCACATTTGTAGCCAATTGAAGGAGAATTGAGATTCACCAGTAAAACAATCTATATTAATTTTACAGTATCATGATTTGCAGGCCTATAACATGTATGTATGACCAATTTCAAGCACAAGTTCAAGTAGCGGTACCTTAAAGGCACAACAAAATGCCCATTTTCATCATTTTTTGTTGACCCTGTGTAAATTTCTCATGTTCAAAAATGCACACTTCACAGAGAAAATGTCTTGAAAAATTGCTGTCAAAACACTCAGGCTGCTCAAACATTGAAAAATACTTGAGTTATGCAAGCTACTGAATAATGTAACTCGAGTGCAAGATGTTACATGTATCTGGGTCAGGGGAAATGTACTGGGCTAGTCGAAGCATATCATAAACAGTGAAGAAATGCAACTTAAAAACAAACAAATTACACTGAACTTACCCTTTACTTTTGGGGGAATCCTAGAACAAAGAAAAGATGCACAAATATTTTAGTGGAATAGACTAATAAAGAATACATTACCTGCAAAGTCAATCCCTAAAACATTTGGAAACCGAACCCAGTTTCACGCAATCCTTGGACTGAATTTGATTTACAGTGTACAAATAGTTTGGTAATCAAAGGTAAACAAATGCAGAAATTCAATACAAACATGGGTTAACTCAATCATGTTTGACTCACTCCATTGTGAAACACAAATTCAAGCCAAGAATCAAATGGATTGATTGAAATTTGGTTCTACTATTTATGGCTATGCTGAGTAATAGTGAACATTTCTTTGACATGAAAAACATTAAAAGCAAGCTTGGAAGATAATGACATTTAACAACAGTTAGCAATACTAATTTTCAACAATGAGTACTGTTACACTGTGGCCCAAAACTGTTACATGCAAAACCTTTGATCTTGATGAATGTACTTCAGCACCATTTGTCTATAATAATGTACTTGTATCACAGAGACAATAATTTCAGCAACAGGCACACTGCTATGACAGACCACAATTATCTCCTTTTCACCTTGCATGCATGACCTGGGATCACCCAAATTCAAAGAAACATCTAGACTAGGGTCAGATTCCAAAAGGAGAGAAGAGCCACTTGAGTTGCTTTTCAGTGGTAAAATAAAACTCAAAGATTTTTGATACGAAGTGCACATCTTTCTGTTCTACATTCTGGAGAATGACATTTCTTATGCTAGAATATTATTTTACACCATAAAATACAGTTTACTTTACACTAAGAAGGTACATTTTTAAAATATGTACTCTAACGTGACTGTTCTTGAAGCTGTTTACAACTTGAACTATGGACAAACACTTTTAACATGATGATTATGGTTTCCCAAATTAGGAAATCTAACTGATCTTCTTTATGAAAAAAAAAATGTGATCAATCTGTTATAGTTTCTGCAATGCTCGAGCTGAGTTGTAACTGGTAAGGTACTAAGGTCTACTGAATGTTTAAGAAGCAGACAGACAATCAAAATGTACAACAGAAACTTTAGAAGCTTTAAAAAGTCCAAAACTGGTACAATATATAAATAAACACAGTAAACCAGAAAATTGTTCTTCCAATACATGGACCATGAAAAGACAGCCAAAGGCATTGTGCATGTTTGCACACAGATGATAAATAACAAATCCAAAACAACACTTTCCAATAGGTAACACCAATTCAAATAACAACAAACTGCTGGCAAAGAAAAGCTTGTCGTTACCATTTTGTACAAAGGGACTGCTGTTGCCACAAAACAAATCCACTTCTTTGGCTTAAGACAAGCAAAAGCCAACCAAACCAGGGTAAAAATGATACAGACACGGCTGCAAACAGTTGTGAAATTTGCCCTCTTGACAAAGAACTGTGATGGCACTCATTAGCAGGAGATATACGATATTTCCCACAGGATATCCATTTAAATTCACATAAGGTACAGTTAAATAACCTTGTTATCTCTCAGTGTCGCTTGGTTACTATCAAGTTTCCAACATATGCATTTCACTCTCACAACAGCCATACTTTGTGTTTAAATAGAATCATTTTACAACAAACATAAGATTTGTGGTAATGATGTTAAAAATCTATTTTAATACCAATATTCTAGCATTTAACAATCTAAACTGTTGTAAAACAAGTCTTTGTTGTCTAAAATAACTTGTCTGATAACCAGCTTCATGACTAAGAGAGAGTTTCAAGGGTTTTAAATACCCAAATTTAGAAACATTAAGAATTTCACTGCAGGCATCTCAAAATTTGATCCCGTATAGTTTACACAGATTTGACAAGGGGATTTAATGTAACATTTCTCGCTTTTCAACCTAACTTTTCTATATAAACAAGGCAAATACGTGGAAAACCAAAAAATACACATGGTTGTACACATCGCCATGTCTGAAAACCTGCATAAAAACAAAAACACATTTTCACCGTCTCTGTGTATAAGTATTTGACTGTACGGAACTACATACCTCCAGCGCTTCATCATCGTTCGCTTGCTCGTTCTGTTGCGTGTTTGCCTTTACTTGCTTCGAAACGGAATCATCGTCCTCGCTCTAAAACCACAAAAAATACGATTCAATAATAAGTTAGCTGCTTACTGAAGCAGTCGTACGCTAAATACGTGAACACGAACCAACAACAGTCTTGAGGTATAAATGAAAGAAGACATGGCTCAGATCAATATAACCTCACTGAGTTAACAATGAGGAAAGAACCGAACTGAATTTTCTGGTTCTTATTTTGTCGTAGTGTGATCGAACTTGAGCTCGCGAAGACAAATCTACGAAACGTCCATCTCAAATCTAGAGTAACAGTACGAAACAAAATCCGTCACATATGTTTACACTCGAAAAACCGAATCTAATACGGCCAGTGAAGTTCATGATACAACAATTAAGCTTAAAAATACTCTGGAACAAGTTCAAACACAATAACCAGGTATTTTTATGGCAATTACATTTCATCTATGGCTGATATCAGCCGAAATAATTTTTGGAAGCACTACACAGTAATTCAACTGTTAAGAATAAATTAAATTAACATCATTTCGCTGTGGAAAATACAAAAGATGGAAATTCACGGGTTTAAGGAGTTTTAAGTTAGCTCCAGTCGTCAATGAATTGAAATTTAAGTCTAAATAGTGTCAATTATTTACAAAACAAAATTATGGTTTATAGAAAGGCTTCAAAGCAACTGGACAAAAATTTACTTTTATCTTCGTCTTGTAACAATAGTAATTACGAGAAAGAACAAGAAATTTGCCACCATTTGTTATATTGTCGTGAACTTATTAATTTCCACTTTTCTTGAAAAAGCACTAGAGCTGGATTGATTTTAATTTATTGTTTAGATTTGCCGATGGTGAATTGCAAATACAATTATACACCTTTTATCGAATTCTCTGTACAAGAATGTAAATTTCCAGTGTCCATGGTAGTGTAAAAAGTAAAACTTCTTGGAAGAGTATATTGTAATTTCAGACAACGCGTAACCAAAAAGAATACAGCCCTCTTGATGGCAAATGATTCAGTGAAGAGCACAAGATCTGTAACTGTAAAACTTCGCCGTGTATTCTGCATAAAAAGACACATCCTACATTGTTCGTGACGCCGAAATCCTATACTGTCAGAACTACTCGACAAATAACTCAAACAGATCGGATAGGGTGTTCTTTTAAACGACAAAATACCGAAATAGGAACACGGTGATCAACAGGCGACAAGTAAAAAACATCATCGAGATTACTCACATCTCCTTCTGCACCGGGCATAATAACAACTCCTGTTGATCTTCGTTTCTCTCTCAAATGTCTCTTGGCCTGTCTCTTATGCGCGCTTTCGCTCTTTCTCTCTTTCTTTAGGGTCTTCTTCGGCGATGTTTCTTCACTAGGAGCTGCTGCCCCTTCTAAAGGCGCCTCGTCATTGGCATTCGCTTCAGGTTCTTCTTTAGGTTTCCGCCTATCTCTTCTGTCTCGTCTCCCAGAGTCTCGATCGGCACTGTTAGCCAGATCATTCGCAACTCCACTGTCGTCCAAACCTGGACTATTGTGTTCCTTAGAAGGCGATGGAGTCCCATCTATCCCATCAGCATAACGATTAACCCTTCGCTCTCGTCGATCATTTCTATCTCGTTTGTATTTAGTCCTATGAGTTGGAGCAGCATAACTTTCATCCGACCCGTCCGCCATTACTATGACAAGGGAAGCCTTGCAAGCGATAGCTCAACTTCCTGCGATGGTAAATTGGCTAAGAAACCGCTTCGAGATGCCAGTTATGTCATTAGTTACTGCAGAAATACCTCAACTCTGGGCTGCAGGCTTTACCGTTTCAGTGCAGCGAGGTTTTGTGGAAGAATTTAGGTTACAATGGGGTGTAAATTCTTGAAAACAACCCAAGCAGGCAGCCAACGTGCATGAATATTACCCAGAATTTTGTGATTTAGACAACAGACATGCGCAGAGCGATCGCAGCCAAATTCCACCCGTTGGCTGTGATTGGCTGATTTTGAAGACAATATAACCTCACCAACTGACACACCAAACATGTAATTGGACACTGAATTGAAATAAAATCCAACCAATAAACACATTTAAATCGGTATATACGTCAATCACACTGCATATTCTACGAGATGCTCGAAATATTTTGCCTTTCTGGCTGTGGCGTGACTTCAGCGAAGTAAAATAAGCCGATAAGGGCGAATCAAAAACCTTCAGTCGCTTCCAACGAGGTCTTCATGGTTTGTGATTTCATCGGAATTCAACCAAGCGTGTCGGAGTGAACCCGGATGGCAGTAATTGAATTTCATCCTCTTTGTTTACTTAGAATATAAAATTTTACTGACATTGTCTTGATAGCATTGTTGTTTGAATCTTACCATTTACACTTGAAGAAATCGACTTCCAAGCTCGGAAACGTTAATAAGCCGATATACAGGGCTCTCTTGCAGTAACCCTGTTGACAAAGCCACGTCTGTTCGCGGGGCGTAAGGGTAAGTGATCAGATTAAAAGGCCTTGCATGTAACGAAGGGTGGGAAAAAGGCAAAGAATGCACAAAAGACAGACAACACACAAATAGACGTTCAATTGTAGACAATTACCGCAGTCTCAAGCGTAGAATGAAAAGTTTTTCCCATTATAAAATCGTTAGATTTGCTGACAGGTCATTTCTCAGATTGACGGGGTCGAAGAAGGTGATGCTACGTACTCAGTGAAAAAGAAAATAGAAGCATGTGTCACAATATTAGAGAATTTGCAACTTTTTCACTGTAAGCGAGCCGAAATCATAAATTTCCCTCTGCCGATTGATTACAAGAGACTGCCCTGAGTCAAAATGATTTTTTATGCAGCGTCCTCGAGTTTTTGCAATTTTTTTCGAACGGTTGACATAATTTTTAAATTATAATACATGTACAGAAAAAAAAAAAGCCCAAGTATATAAAGTTATGTTTGTCTTCTTTACGGCTTTGCTCAGTAAAAGACCAGGAGCCAAAGATTGATTTGAACGTGAACATGGATCATAACGATTGAAAATGAACTGCAAAAAATGATTGAAAATGAACTGCTAAAATCACTTTCACTGGTGCTGGATGGCATCTAATTGTTAGCTGAAAGCAGTAATTGAATAAATACTTATCCCTTTGTCTGGTCTTGGCCCAGTTTCACGCTCTTTCAAAGGAGTATGCTGAGAATCAAAATATATCAGCAGTTTGTGTCCGCGAAAAAGAGTTCTCGTTTTGTTGAATTGGGCCAAAAAAACTCACTTTCCAAATAAATATTTTCTCGAAGTTTTAGTTTCAGCTATATAAGGGATGAAGACTCTTTTCTTAATCCTGTCTTTCCTTCGATACCGTAATGACGAATTTTCAGCATCGATCGATGGCATATATAAGATAACATAACATAACATAACATTTATTATTTGTATTGCGCCTTTTCTATAAAATATTCAAAAGCGCATCACAACAGTAATTAATAACTAAAATTTTACAAATTTTCCTATCAAAATCACAAAAAATATTTACATTAAATGGGTAAAAGATAATTACAAATAAAGATATAGATATGCTAACATAACTGAAATGATTCCTTAGATAAGACCGGATTACATTCAAACAGATTATGGTATATTCCAAAGCAATGTTAATAATAGAGAGATGCCATATATCTCCCTATCATCCGTAAAAGTATGTTCGTGGTACTTCAAAGTATCAGAATATTAATGTACAAGAAACGTCACGTCACCGCCAAAAAGTCACTTAGAAAACGTAGATCGCCTCAGTTTAGGCCAAGGACAACCTCATATAACATGGACTGGGAAATACGATTCATTCAGTGTGAACAATTTGCAAAAATACTGATCTGCGCGCTGAATGAAAGTAAAACAGTAGCCAAATACAATCAACCAACCAGTATCACTATACTTGGCGTTCACACCTAAGCCGGAAACATGCAAAGTGCGTTCGTTCTAGATATAGTAAATATATAGTCCATAGATCATAATCACGCCAGAAAAAGAAAAAAAATATATGTTTGTAGATATTAATTTGGCACGAACACAGAGGCAACCGTTGAGTAATTGTGGCAATTGTTTCCCATTGCAAAGCCGCACTGCATGGTTACCTTTTGAGAGTAGTACTGGAGATACACCAACAAAGTGACTATTCAGTGGAACACAGAGCTACTTTACCACCTATGCCGTACATATCCACTCCGGCCGAACCAGTAGTATCACACGAAACCAGTGAAGTAAACAATACTAAAAGTAGCCTCTTCCAGGCGTTTAGTTAGTTGGGGCTTAGCGCCATAAAATGGCGCACGAATGAATAGGGCACAAGCGTGGCGCGGAAAGGTGCACCAACTCCGCCCTTATTTTGCATGCGCTGCGCTCAGCGACTAACTAAGTGCCTGATGGAGGCTATGCTACAGGCAAAGGTATAACAAAACCGACTTGTTCTCAACTGTTCTGAACTGAGGTGGTAATTGTCTGTTCCTGGACGCACAAGTGGCGGGGATGCTGCTGCCCTTTCCTACCTCAGGAATTTTTATAAGGGATTTATCTCTTTCAGGACCTGTTTTGCGTTCTGGCCAAGTGGTTCATAGATGCAGATGGAGCTGATCAAGGTTTCTGTAGCACTGAGCGGCTAGGAGTACTTTTACCCCAAGTTCATTACGAAGTCTTCTTTGATGTGTTTGGAATGTAATTTGTTAATTACGTTTAACTATTTCTCCAAACAATATAAGTATGAAAACGTTCAGACGTAGGCGTTATGTCTGTGTCAGCTATAATTCGCATTTAATTAGTTATGGCGTCTTCGCAGATCAGTGGCCGGTGGTTGTTGTAGCCGTTGTGCTTGGCAATCAGACGTGTTACTCTGACAGCAGGCAGTAGGTACCAACGACTTGACACGGAAACCTCCATTACAAAAGTGCGGGGTTAGCCTTAGTTAGCTTGGTGACCCACACAGTACAAGCAGTACACCGTTACTAGCTTAGGTTCAAAAGCATTATGTTCTTCCACCCGTATCAGACCAAAACCATTTCTTTCAGGAGACCAACTTTAATGAGCGGAGCAACAGAATTACGGAGGTGTCCATAGCGACCAACCATCGTTCAGTTTATAGCCCTACAAAGGAGGGGTTGGCGGGCGAGGTGGGGATCCTCCATGTTGTCGGTCCAAATTCTAAAATGTCCCATGAAACTGCTTTATCACTCCCGCTAGGCCCGGCGCTGTTGGAAATATATTGGAATGTCGCTCTGCTCTTGCCGATTTCATGTACTGCTTCTACTTTTTGGAAAACGGAAGAGTATTAGATTCATGCAATGGAATTGTATTCTGGAAGTTATAGGCCGATGACGTCATACGTTGTTAATGGAAAACACATTTAGTTTATTTGTCAAGTTCAGTAGCTGAGGAGATAAGACATACGTACCCAATGTTTCTTTTAATTTCACTTTACTTTCAAGTTTTCATATTACATTAGGAAGATTTTATTTAGCACGCCATTGAATATATGGCATCCTCGTCTCGGAGAGGCGATGGTCAGCGCGTCACTGTCGACAGGCTCTTAAGTGACTCAAAAGCCCGATTCTTGAGTGGCGGTCTTTGTTGCAGCTGGTACAGATGTAGTTGGTGGCCTCACGAACTGATACTTGTCGTTCCTTTCTCGCCGTCCGCTTAATTGTCGCCTCGGCCCTGGCCTTCGTCTCGGCCATGAATGCCCCCTCCTTCACACCGTGACGCCAGGCGGCGCGGTCTTGCGCGAGGACCTCCCAGGTATTGGGATTGAATAACATCTAAAAATCAGCGTTAAATAGCCAAATTTAAACAAACCAAACAAATGAATCAGTGTCTAAAGAAAAGCATGTAGTCGGTTGGTAACTATTTCAAGTAACTAAAATAACTGTAGGGAGATCTATTTTACTTCAAAGGCACTCATTACTAGTCACGTTCCGGATCCTAACTGACCCAAATGTTGGGGCTTGGATGATACTTTAGAAAACTACGATCGCGACGCCAACGAAAATGTCACCAAACAAAAGGTTTAAGGACATTGCTCTGCACGTGTGTTTTAAATCTTGGAACATTTCCGACCCGTCATCTGCAAAACAACAACGTGAAATGACCAAGTTCTACGTATTTTGGAGGACGTGAACCACAATGGCTAATCTTTCATATTTTCCTTTGGAATTGAACTCTGTCATTTTAAAGGTTGCTCAACCTTCAGCGCCCTTCAATTCAGAGGTGGCCGTCCCTGGAAAGCAAAGTGGTATACCCAAGAGACCTCTCCCCCATTCCCCTTGTAGCACCAGATCGAGGTTAAGGTGAACATTTTTACGCTTCTTTTATTTTCATCTACCCTAACCACAACTTAACATTCATGTTCGTCAAAATACGTGAAAGGTCCATTATACTACATGGCGAGGCTCAATAATCATCCCTGTCGAGAATGGAACCCACTTTCTTTTTATTGTATTAATATAGAGACCCTCTCATTATGTTTTATATGTTTCTTCCAAGAACAAGTCTTTTTGTTCTTTTCTACTCATTTCAGGTCAGAGTATGTCTTAACTAGTATTTGTCGAGCTCCAACGTTTCTCTGCTTACAGCATATGTCTATTTTATTCTTACAGCATGGCACAATCCGATGAAGGCGGACGTCGTTGCGCACAAACGTAAACTATCTCCGGAATCTGAATTTTGATAGAAAAGGCTTTGAATATATATTGAGTATAAATAGACGAGCTTTGGTCAGCTTCGATCAGTCTTCGCTTGTTCAACTTATGACGTCACTAGCCAGGCGCATGCACTAAACGATTACGCATTCGACATCACTAACGGCGCATTTACAACAAACTAATCATAAACACATTTCAAGCTCGTCAGTCGTACGTCGGTTTTAGTACAATAACGTACAATAACTAGTCTGGGGCAACTTGGTTCCCGTGAATTTAAACTTGAACTTGACAATTCCATACATTTCTGTTGGGTTGCACCTGGATGGCTATTTTCGTTTGACCAACCGGAAAATGTCAAGAATGAATGGACTTAATGAAAGGTAACTGTTTCACATAAACATAAAATTCCGGACGTTTCCACTGTAAGTGCATGCAACCTGATCATTCTTTGTTTGTCTCATTGCAAGATTGCCGTGGTCTTCTTTTATTTTTCTCTCTTTTTTTCTCAGGTTGTCAGTGTAGCTTTTCCATGTGTTAATTTTTGCTCCAAAGCTAGCCTGACTATAAAGTGCATGGGTTTTCAGGGGCTAAGAGTAAATGTTGGCACGCGCCACATCTGGTTAATGGGATACGCCAAATCTCCAATGGAATTTCCGTGCTTGAATTTTTGCTTTCTATTTGCCAAACCATAAACTAACCCGTTTCCTTTGGAAATGGTAAACAACCCTAAAATTACCATCTGAAATAAACCACAGGAAAGTGACCTGTTCCATTCCTTTCAAATGTTTAATGCTACCGGCCAGTGCCAGGCATCGCGCAAATTCATATCAATAAGCAGGTACCACGGTTCCAGGCGATGTGACGAAATCTTTAATTTAAATCGTCAATGGAATTTCTATTGTAATCCGGATTTCAGTACGTCTTTAATTTTGCACAACCGGTCGGTTATGTCAGATGCAAACAACTATGGTATAAATTTCAAATCGAGAGAATGTGTAACAATTGAGCAAGCGAACAGCGGTTGGATTGAAACCGAACCAATTTGACATCAACGAGACGTAGTTGACGAAACGAAATTAAAATACTGATTCTGGTTTTAATGAAACTTATCATTGAATAAGATTAGTTGGGTTTTGGAGAGTGAAGGTCACAGAGAGCTAATCAGCCTTACCTTCTCCCTTACCAGTTTCACTGGCAGATCTAGAACCTCGCTATTTCGAACATTGTTATCTCGAACTCCCCGCTATCTCCGACTCGATCATTTTCCCTTGGATATACTTTTTCAGTCACTAGCTTGCTATCGGCTATATTGAACTCCCGACACCTCAACTGTCTTTAGTTTCCTTTTAACTGTCATTACAGGGGCGGATCTAGGGGGAGGGTGCAGGGAGTGCGTACCCCCTCCCCCGAGATGAAGAATTCTTCTTCGTATTCACTTTTAAAATTTGTTTACTTCACAAGTCAGTTACGCTATTCTTTAGTGGTGCACCCCCGCCTGAGTAAAATCCTGGATCCGCCCCTGAATAAGAATCCGACCGCCTGTCAGTCAGTTTTCTGTGCTACTAGGTACCTTCCATGTTTCCGCAATGCAAACTGTAAGGATGCTTAATACTAAAAACAAAAACCGGCCTTTTAGCTCATGGAAGTTTTACTCTGTACTTGGGTCAATGTAGTCGCCCAGTGCACCAGGCTATCCCGAATTTAGAAAGCATGAGGTGACTTGGAGCATTGCTCATTCCGCCAAATAGGATGCTAGTCTGGGCTACCCCCACACACCCCAACATCTGGTCTGGTTCTCCTAATAGTTCGCCCGTGCTGCTATGACTCCTTAGTTAATAAAGAGTAGCACAGTACGACTAGAGTACGAATTTTTCAACGTTTTTTGACCTTTCAGAAACCCTTTGTCATTCCACAAATCCGAAATTTCGCTTTGCTTTGTTAAACTTTGCAATGAAAGTTCACAGTGTCTCGCGAAATTTCGTCCGAAAAATGCCCTTGGGGTCCTTCAAGTCTTCACAATTGGTTTGAAAGCTCGAACATTTCATTTCTCAGGAAAATCTGCTAGCGTTATGGACATGTTTTGAGTGCAATATAGATTGTACAGGAAACAATGCTTTGGTCGAGAAAACAACCCAATGACCCTTGCCAGTGCTCGATTCCGTGTCGCCCAGCACCACTGAGAGGGACGGAACTTGAAGTACCTGTTAGACAGTGCACGTTTTCGCAAAGTCGAAGCAACATCCTCCGCAGATCTCATTTATGTATACCCAAAGTGTTCTTAACTAAATATCCTTACGAAAGACTGAATGTTGATCATCAAAAACCATGTTCGAGTTTTCTTTAAGCTTTTTGTAGCTACAACTTTCATACAGCTTTCAGCTGAGTAGGCATGCGTCATTCGTTAGAGTGACACCTTCGGAAAAGATTCGGAAAAGATTTGCAAAATTTAAAACTTATCTATTGAGGCTGCAATCGTCGTTTGTGTTATTTTTTTTTCAATCGCTGAAGTAATCCAAAGAGATTTAAACGTGAAAACAAAGAAGATTTTAAGACGATGCCCCCAGACAATGAATAAACAGTAAAATCATGATGAGCATAATGAATTTTACAATAGAGAAATTAAGCATGACGTTACGTCAAATGGCAAACGGCAAAAATAAAACTTTTGCCGTCCGTCTTCAGCTGTCTGTACAATAGAGTGAAAATATTTGTATTTGCGGAGAATAGTAGGTGACATTTTTCTATTTTTGTGTGATTTAGTTCAGGATTAGAAGAAAAGGACACAAATTCAGAGGTAATCTTTGCCGTTTGCCGTCTGCCGTAAACGTCATGCTTAAACTCTCAACGAGCGAGAGCGGACATTTTGACAATTTATTACCGTAAAAAACAAATTGAAGTCAGTTTTTTATGCGTCTGTCCTGTAATTGACGATGAACAAACAGCTACGAAATTCATGAACAATAATAGGACAGACGCATGGAAAACTGACGTCAATTTGTTAACTCTGATATTTGTCCTTGGAAATTTACAAAATGGGATTAATTAAAATAAAGTCATTTACAACATTAAATTTTCCAATATCAAATCCGACTCATCAACTGTTCCAACAAGAACATCATTATCTTTTAGCCAAGACAAGACGTGGTTTCAAAAATCGGAAGATGTCCTACAAGAGAAAAGTAAACAGAACATAGAAATGACGCCATCAAAATAATACCCAAAACTTGGCACACTGGGAGACAAATGAAAGAACAAATGAGCGGCCGACTTACCTACCACCCGAACAACTGGGTGAGTGAGTCAATGATCACACGAACGAACAAAGGAAAGAACGAACGATCGATAGACAGACAGATTGACCGACCAACCAGGCTAACGAACAAACGAATGGACGAATGAGTAAACACTGCAATGAATGGATAGGTAAATAAATTAAACTGTAAATAACTGAACAAGATAGATTTATAAAGAAAGTAGAGGGTCCTCTAGGGGAACAGTCTTTTTGATCAAACTCTTAGAGTCATTGTCTTACTTAGGGAACACTGAATCATCCTCTCTTGGTAAGATGTTTCTAGCTGGATTACAGTAATAGTTAATTTAGCTAAATGAAACTCCGGATGAGAATGCATAATACGAGGCTTCATGTCAAAGCTGAACCCCCAGAGATCGTATATACCCCTTCTTATCGTACTTATCCCTGTTGGGTACAACAATACTTACAGTAAACGAGAGTCTGCTCGCACATTCGTGAACTACGTGCTAGAGTGTACGTGCAAATAGCACAGCTATTCGACTTGACACGGTGCGTATTTCAGCAAATTGCAACTGAGTGGCTCATTTCAGACCTTCTCTTAGCGTCATTGCAATGAAGTCATGAAAATACCCAGATCAGATATCTAGACAATTCCAGTGGGCAGCGCGACGTAGCATTCCTTCACGTCTCCAACCAGTGCGCGAAACGGATCATTTAACAAAAATGCAAAAGCGCGCACATTGAGCAATCAGTGTGAACCAACGTACAAGTCAAAGAACCAGGAAGCGCATACGCGCCAGTTGAACAATAAGTGCAAGGGACGCACCAGTCAACCAAATAATGCGCGTAAACGCGCAAGTTAACCAATCAGTGTGCGCAAACCCACCAGTCAATCAATTAGTGTGCTAAAACAGACGAGTGTACCAATCAGTGTGCGCAAACCCACCAGTCGATCAATTAGTGTCCGCAAACGAAAAAGTTAACCAATCAGTGTGCGAAAACGAACAGTTTAACCGATTATTGTGCGCAAACGTACCAGTCAACCAATTAGGGACAGGTTAACAATTACCAGTCCATGCCAATAGCACCAGTCCGGTCAATCAAGTAGTGCGCGCGAACTCACAAGTGAACCAATCAGTGAGGGCAAATGCACCAGTCAATCAATTAGTCTGCACAAACACACAAGCTAACTAATAAGTGTCCGCAAATGGACCAGTCAACCAATTAGTGCGCACAAATGACCAAGTTAACCAATCACTGTGCACAAACCCACCAGAAAACCAAATACAGCGCGCAAACGTACAAGTTATTGCCAGTGTGTGCAAACGTGTAAGTCAACCAATCAGTGTGCGCTAACATCTTAGTCAACCAATCAGTGTGCGCAAACATGTCAGTCAACCAATCAATGTGCGCAAACATGTTAGTCAACCAATCAGTGTGCGCAAACATGCCAGTCAACCAAAGTGCGCAAATATGTCAGTCAACCAGTGTGCGCAAACATGTAAGTCAACCAATCAGTGTGCGCAAATGTATAAGTCAACCAATCAGTGTGCGCAAATGTGTTAGTCAACTAATCAGTGTGCGCGCTAACATGTAAGTCAACAAATCAGTGTGCGCAGATCAAACACTACGTGTACTTCCGTTAGCCTAACAATCAGAACGGGTCAAGTCGTCAACAGCGAACTTGAAGTACCGTAGTATGTTCACTGTCTGTTGCACAGTTTGCATGGTAAAGCTGTCATGTAACCTGTGTATGTCAAAAGTTGTCTTAGCCAAGTGCTAGCCGATTTATTGCTAAAATATAAAGATTCCGGAAGGCTAAACGCGGTATTTCACAGTCTTTTTTACTGGACTTTTATAATGTCATTTTATTTTGGTATCTTACTGGCCAAAATATGAAAAAGAATGGTAACATAAAAGAGAAATGTATGTGTAGAAATCAATTTAAGAATGCAAATATTTCTACGCCGCGCGACAAATGAAAGAAAAGAAAAATGTTTCAATGAATAAGACAACAATAAGCCAATCATCTTGAGATCAATCGTATTTCAATTGCGGTAAATTTGCAGCTATCTTTGTTATCTGAAGTACTGCCGGTGAGAGTTGATAGAGTCTCCAGAAAACATTTCAACAAAGCAGTTATTAGTGAACAAAAAAAAATTCAAGAAATCGACGAAAACAAATGATGTTTGTTATTAGAGCCGTAAAGTCATCTCTAAAGGCAGCGAAATGAAAGAAACGTAAAGGACATTTTAATTAACAAAATTTGTAGGACAAATACAGTCGAGCCCCTATTAAGCGGCCACCCTCGGGGAAATGGAAGGTGGCCGCTTAATACAGGGTGGTGTACTTTGAACATTTTTCACCACCGGGTTAATTTATTAATGAACATGGTGTCACTTCAAGACGTGTGTTTGAATGTTCTTATCCCTCGTCACCTTCTATGTCGGACTCTTACCTGCCATCACCTTTACCAAAACAAAATTTTTACATTTTGGGTGGCCGTTTAATAGGGTTAAAGACGATAGAAAAACCCCTATCGGAACGACCAAAAGGTGACCGCGAGCGCTTAATAGAGGTGGCTGGTTAATGGGGGTTTTATTTACAGTATTTGACTGACAATAATTTCAGGACTTTGATAACTGGCCACTTATATTAATAATGGGTGACCGCTTAATAGAGGTTTGACTGTACAAATTATTACTTTGTTGTCTATAGTTTTAAGGAGCCGCTGAAGTCTGTGTGTTGCATCAAAATGCGCGCCAACGTAGGCGCGTAGGTACCTTAAGGATGGAGGGACGGATAGCCGATCAAACCTTTAGACACTGAAGGGTTTGCGAACTTTTCTAAGGGGCTCAGACGTTTGGCGTGCTCAGGAGTTCAGCTAATTTGCAGTCCGTTTATCTTTGTCAGGCAGCGACCTGAATATATATTGGAAATTCAGTCTTTCAAAACATTCAAAACACTCTAGCCAAATCAAATCAGAGTATATTTCACAAGAGCAAAGTAGTAATAGGTGTTGACTCATTTCTTGAAAGGTTTACGCAGTCCTTTTCCTAGTTGAACGCAACCGGAATGGAATTATAGCAGGGAATTATTGCTTACTAAAGTGCACGTGCCATGTTGCGAGTGAGTCCTGTCGAAACTGTTTGAAAAACGAATTTCCCTGCGATTAAGACAGAGATGAAGACGAAGAAGCCATTTACCTGTTTGGTGGGAGTCGAAGTCGGACATACGAATCTCCACTTGCTACAAACTAGGCTTCAGTAAAGAAAGTAGTTAAGCTGTTTAGCATACACGTGAGGCAGTCAGTCTCATTCCTTGACCTTGAAGGTATGGATTGCGTGTTTGCTAAGCGATAAACAAAGAACGAAAATAGTTTATTTCCTGTTTCTACCACTGGGATCACCGTTGGCTACTCAAAGCTCGATGAAGCTAATCCAAGATAAGGGAAGACTAGTCGTCAAAGAGAAAGCTTACTTCGACTTGGAAGTCAAAATTTGGATTGAAAACATTCCTTCAACAAGGGGAATTAACCCATTTAACCGCGCCTATGACACGCGTCATTAATCTCTAAATTCCAAGCACACAGATCAATTCATGACCGGGAAAACCGCTGTTTTGGTTAAATCTTCGTTTTCCATTTTTATTATACAGCAGAAGAGCGACAGCACACATCGAACGTTTTCGCGCCACCATACTTGGCAACTGGGTGTATTTCTACACCCCATTGAAGGGATGCTCGTCCCTAGCCGCTTTCTCCACGTATTTTGATTGGTAGCCCCAGAGGGGCAAGCTGGCCAAATGGTTTATATGTTGGATTTCATATCAGGAAGACAGAGTTCGAGCCCTGGTCGGGGCTGTTAAGCCGTGTTCTTGAGCGAGACACATTACTCTCCACCCAGGTGTACAACTGGGTTACAGGCGAGTCAAGCGGCGGAGTTAACCCCATGATGGATATCAGCATTCTATCAAGCGAAAGAGAGATGGGGGGAGGGGGGTGGGTGGAAATATCCCTAGTCCCACAAGAGGCGTTAAGTCCACGACACCTCCCAGGTACAAATGCCCTTCAAAATTAGACAACTTACTAAAAGCTGATGTCACTGTTATTGTGTGGAGATATTATTGGCCGCCCTTGCAAATCAGGTTTCGTGAATTTACTTGTTAAACCCTGTAACACGATGAATTTGAGCAAAGATGATTAGCTGACCACACTAAATTTGGAGAATAATAAGCCAGACCACGCACATTTATAGGAGATTTGTATATTTATAGCAGTTAGGGTTCGTATTCAACACAGAACCAACAAAGACGGGACAACTAATCATACAAGGCTATTAGTTTAGTCCGTAATTATGTAAAATACAAAGATAGAGAGCTACTTGTAAAGCAATGTCATATTAAACTTGCACAGTGCTAAAATACACAGTGGGCAAGTCGACCTGAAGCGAGGAACAGGCCAAGACCTAAAGGAGATAGAGCCATTCCGACCTTTCACGAAAGTGGATTCCACTAAACTATAGAAAGGGCGACAATTACAAAAAATAACGACTAAGTAGGCAACTTCAATACAATATTATAAACAACCTGACTCCGCCAGCTTTCGCTTGTTAAATCTTCATTTTGATAAGATATAAGAGAAGACCTCATTGAACGAAAGAATGATTCAATAAAAAGTTTTCTCGAAAATAGCACCGAAGAAATTTTTACTTCTGAAAGCGACTTGACGACTCCACAATAAAGAAACTAAGACATAGATATATATAATTTCTTCGCTGATATTATGAAGTTGCCTTAAAACTCAGTGCGTTTTCCTATAAGGGCAGTGGCTCTACCGTGTTTCATCAAACGTATTTAAGTTAGGTTTCATACTTTCAGTCGGTGAAACAACAAATCCTCCGTGAACATGCTGTCCAATTAGGAAATGTCACGTAAGCTAGCGTCACGCCTCTAAGACAAAAACCGAGTGTAGTCATAGAGACGCGACACCAACCCCACAAAGTCTAGTTACTCCTCCGACTGCCTTGGAACGGACCAATCACAGACTACGTTAGCTTACTGCACAGGCGCATTTTAGCTCGTCACGCAATCTTACCCGCTCAAAGGAAAAAAGGCAGCGTGACCAGCCAAAATTGACGATTGTGATGAGAGCCAAAACTACGTCTAACCCTAACTAATTTATATCATCAGAATTTATACGCACAATAACAAGAATACGATATAATAAATGTTAATTTCATTACAATTATATTTGAGACGGCGCGGAACATTTTTTGAGATAACAAAGTTGCTTTGACTGCTATTAAATTCTTCTTTTTTTTCTTCTTCTTGTCATTGGACTAATTTGAATTTGCAATCAATCAAAAACTGTATCGCGACATAGTCGAAAAGGCTTATTTCGATTCATTCTATATTTCTTTCTACAAGAAGCAACTACTGCACGGTTCTACTGAATCGTCTATGGAAAAAAGTCATACAAAACTAAACTTTACTACAGTAGTTGAATCTCTGCCATTCATTTGATCAGTATCACTAAACCCTTCACAGTGTGACAAAATAGAAAAGCTTCTAGCAGACAAAAACGTTCTGCGTAACTAATGAAAAGCGCTTTCACCGTTAAACTAGAATATACACTTAGAGAAAACTGCATTGGAAATATGCAGAACAAGGGCTTTTCAAAGAACTTTCACATATTATTCAATTGTAAAATCGTATTTTTTCTCTCTCGGTTCACCTTTGTCTCTAGACTGTTAGAACCGATTTTCCTTACTCTTTTTGACTATTTGACTGACGCCCAATTACAAAACGTACACATATCTACACAACAACAAGGGAAAAAAATGTAAACGAACCCAACCAAGACCTAAGCTTTGTACTCCAATCTGGCAGGGAAGACTATAAAATCCGACTCCCCCTGGCACCCCTCCCTCCTAGCATAATTAAAGAATTTCTGAGCTGTGGTCTCGTACTGAATAAATAGCTACAGTTTAAGACCAGGAAAGAGGGGTTATACGTTTGTCCATATTGTTCTAAAGGTCTCTGTTTCTGCTATTGTGTATCAAAGTTGCTGGTCAAGTAGGAGGTCGTGATAACTTGCTTATAACACGGATTAAAGCGCCGTTCTCGTCTTTCAGCCGCTGATTGTCCGCTCTCAGGTCTGCTAGTTGCTGTTGGAATAAAGAGACAGCCATCAGTTACAAAGCTCTGAAGTGGACAGGAAAGAGGAAGGGGGCGGGGGAGGTCTTGGGCGAATACTGAGTTCCTCAAAGGAGACCCACACTAGCTGTACCGAGAGTAACTTGAGTCATCACTGTACAATTTAGCAGGAGGATTTGAGCCATACTTCAGGGCGAAAGATTTCGTTCAGGACGTATTGCTTGCCACTTCGAGTATAAGCGCAGCTGCAGGTGCAACATGGAAAGGCGATCTCTTCATTTTCACACTAGCTAACATCTGAACGCTTGCGCAACATGCTCTTTCGTTTAGCGTTCAACGGTTACCATTACTTCAGACATCAAGACGGCACTAGTCGCAAAATGGAAAGAACTCAATATGTATGCATACCTTGAGGTCATCATCTGCGTTAGCGTATTTTCTTTCAAGCTCTTCCTTCGCCTAAAATGAAAATGACAACGATCAGTTGCCGATAATTTTCCGACAACTCACCCGCTTCAACGAAACAAACTGAAGGTAATAAACATTGTTAGTCACGTACTTGTAAGGCCTTTTCTAGTTTGACTTTGTATTCTTGAAGTTCTAACTGTGCCTCTTGAAGCCTTTCTTTCAACTTTTGTGGATCCGTTTCTGTTATAGTAGCGTTTGCCTGTTAACAAAATAGATTCAAATAATGGTAAATATGAAATACTATTGATTCAATTTTCTTTTCAAAATGTTTACTGCCTCAGATGAAGGCAAGACACTGCAGGAACTTAGTTTGCTACACAGTGAATGACTCTAACCTTGGAAGTACCAAAAGGTCCTTTAGAATCACTAGTTCTGCAAAATAAGAAAACTTGTTTTCATTTTGAACACAACAATTCCATTACAACGTTTTGGTCATGTCAGTAAACAAAGAAATAAACAACGATGGTTCAACTTACCCTCTCCCTCTTATTCTGTCCGTGGTACTCTGTGAAAAAAGCGGAGGGAAAGATGAAAAAGAATATCAATCACAAGTTTAATCTAACACGCATTTGCGATAACTTCTGCAACGACAATGACTTCGTTCCTGTAGACTTAAGTGCTCCCATCTTTTGATGGTTATGAGTAAGTTAGTGTTAGCTTATGGAACATTCTCCACCCTTTCAAACCATCCATAGCCACGCCCATTACCTTGACATCGTCTTGTCTAGTGTCCTGGGATCGCCTTCTGCTGCTTACTGGTGCTTTCTCGTCGTTCTCTTCGTTAAGTTTGGTGTTCTTCTTGGAGTCTTTTACTTCCTCAGTTTCCTCTTCATCGCTCTACAAAGACAAGTTAGGTTAATGATAGTGAAACGAACAATTTGTAGAAGTGAGAAAATGAATTTAAAAGATGCTTGATACGAAAGAAGACAACTGAAGCCATTTCCTGGAAAAAAAAAAGAGGAAAAGCAACACAACTGAAAGTGTTTCCGGTGTTTTTGTTGTTGTTGTTGTTGTTGTTGTTGTTGTTGTTGTGGAAAACAGACTAAACATTCGATCACAATAAAGCTAATGTAATATCGAATAACTGGTATCATATCCAAGCACTCATCTTCAAAATGCATTGCCTTACACGTTATTTTCTTTTAATTAAGGAATAAAGGTTTAATCCCCTTGGAAAGCCCACCCACCCCTCCTCGGCGTTTCTCTCTCAGTCTCCTGGCCCTCCTCGCACGAGCTGCTGCTGATGAAGACGAGTCATCCTCTTCTTTCTCTTTTTCTTCCTTCTCTTTTTCCTTTTCCTTCTCCCTTTCCAGCCTGGAGCGACGATAGCTCGGCATCTCGCTCTCTTTCTCCTTCTCTTTTTCCCGTTCTCTCTCCCTCTGTTTCTCTCTTTCCCTTTCTTGTTCCCGCTCCTTCTCCTTCTCTTTCTCCTTCTCTCGTTCCCTTTCTCGTTCCTGTAACCTCCTCTTCCAGGCCGGTAACTCGGCTTCCTCGTTCTCCTTGTTTCTTCCCGCCGGCTGTTGCCGTGTGTTCTGCCGACCGTCCGCCTCGTTCTTGTCCTCCGCTGTTCCGCTTAACCTGTTCCGCCGGCTCAGGAACGTGTCAGAGGAAGGTCTTGTCGACTTCGGTTCTTCTCTAGATCCCCGCCGCACAGAAGTGTCCTAGAACAAGCGTCAACAAACGTATCAAGAAGCGCTCTACTTCCTATCTTTAAGTATTTTAATGTCGCACAAGTCGGGTGGAAAGAGCTTAACTCTTCACACCGAAACCTTAGTTTGACAAACGTTTAAATATCCAATTTACTTCGTACCTACACGACATAAAATTCAGCCGTTAGAAGACCTACTTATCTCGAATATAAATTGCTGAAACAGAGATTCGTTACGTCCAAAAATTCAGTCCTAAATGAATAAGTAGGAGACCACTGTTCAGTATACCAGACCGTTCTCCGAGAACGCCGCGCATTACACAAGCCAATCCTGGTCAAAACAAGTGACAAATCCACTTTCCCGACTCCTGAACCATACCTGAAATCTCTTCTCTCTCTCTCTCTCTCTCCCCTCCCTGACAGGAACGGAATTGAAATTAAACACCGGATTTACACGCGCGCACAACTGGCAAAATTGCGGGAGAAAACTACGCCTTAATAGTTGTCTGTCAAGAAACTGAAGCGTTGACACGACCAAGACAGTCCAGCCGGCCGTACCTACACAAGCAAACTAGCAAAGTACTTTTCTCGACCGGCTTAAATTCAACGCAAGGTATGGAAAAAGCACGAATTGACCATGTTAAGTGTCTTTTCCACGCTACAAAAAATCTTCAGCAGAAACAGATGAGCAAGTGCATGTTTACTTTTACACAGAAGATAATAAGATGGTATGTTCACGAGTGAGTAGAATAAAATGAGCACAACAATCAAGTCGTATATGGAAATAAAATGTTCTTGGAATGAAGGCGTAACCGAATACTTAAATTAGACACGTCTGTTTGAAATAGAGTAACTATCAGTACAGATCTTATCAGCTGGAGTTCAATTCTGTGGGAAAACAAACAAAAAAAGAACACTGATCCTTACATTGCACGAAAACTCGTGGGGGTAAGTTTGTTTACGCGTACAAGCGCGCCGAAAGCACGTGGGGTCCGATGTAATTGACAACATTCCACAGACGTTTAATTGAATTAAACGCAGCCAAACGTAAGCAATGTCATCTCAAAAGAAAAGCGATGTCAGACGAAATCGACTCGCGACATGTACACATACTTCAGAGGTTTTAAAATACGCCCCCAGGCTTGGGTCATATTACGTGACCATGCTGATGAAAATCAGTCGCACACGCCAGGGTTCATACGCACAAAACTGTTCAGCTGTTCGAGGCCTTGTCGGTGGAAAACTTTTGTTGACTCTTTCGGCGACTAATTACTTCAATAGCAAGCATGCCAAGTCGTTTGTTTACTATGAAATTAAATTTGACTTACAGCTAACGACTGCTTTGCCAAACAGAAGTAAATAAAACCGGTATCGAGTTTACATTCCCAACGCGACTTGACACATTTGCCCCCCTGACAACACAACACGTCAAATATTCGCTTACAAAGCTCCCGCGCTTAGCATCTGATGTAAGAAGCTCGTAGATACTGGAAACCGACGAAATTCTAAGTTAACTTATATTACCTGTTGCGGACTTGGCTTGGCAAATGGTGACATGAATGCATAAAAATACGGCGACTTTGTTGGCAAAGTTTTGACAGATATGCAAAATGGGTGTGAATGAAATGTATTGCACAATTCAACACGCACGGCTAATTATCCACTTTAGAGGCGATTATTCTGAGTATCTCATGCGCGATCTGTAAAAAAATCGTGTTCAAGCAGTAAAAGAAAAAAAAAATTGGCGGCTCGTGTTCATGTTATCAACCAAGTGGAACATTCACCGAAACGGCAATAATTTTCACCGCCGCAAATAGTGTGACAGTTTAAGGCTTTGTGCAGGCTCAAAGAGAAACTACTTCCATAATATTACTCCCCACTGAGAGGTAATGAACTTAAGAGATTTGCTCGGAATTCAAATAAAGAATCTGTGGGTTAATAAACCCTTACGTTTTTCAATAGGCTGTACGACTTTATCCATACAAATGTCACCACTGAATAATACAATGTGTTGTTAATAAATAGAGAGAGTAACTTTTAAGCAGCGCCGCGCGCAGTCAAATATGTCGGTCTGTGGCTTTTAATTTAGCTTCACTGCATCAGAACAAGCGCGATAATTACATTACATGTTCCACCCTGGAGAGCTCTATCACACGCAGCAAATATCAGAGACGAAAAAGCATTGGTATCAAGCGCTTTTCACGACAGCTCGGTCTACAAACGCGCTATCAGCTCAAGGCAAAACTGACCCGGTCGATAGCAACATCAGAATATGTTACATATCTACTGTTGACAAACAAGTACAAATGTACGCAAATGTATGCCTGTTTACGGCGATGGTTGCACGGATTAATTGCCTCAGAACCAACCAGACAATGCGACTTTTTCACAGCCTGCTTAAACTCTAAGGAAAGTATTACCTGTAATCTTCCATAGCTCGGCTGGTCGAAGCGGCGTGTTTGATACGACATGAGCGGTACTTTACGAGCGCCTCTCGATGAACAACAGAAACTAGACACGTTCAGCTATCGCTGCGAAGCAACGGGTCTTCACAGTACACCACGCTGAACGGCTACGGGTCTAGCTCAAATTTCAGTTTCGCCATTTTTATTTCAATTGCTTTACCCTGTCAGACCATAAGGAGAGGTTTCGCATGAATTATTTATTGACTCGCACCCTAATTACAAAAGCAAACCTCCCCACGCAATTACGATGGACTTTTCACAATCGGTTATAAGGCATGCTGTCAACACAATCAACAAGCAGATCTCGCCATTATCTCAAGCAGAACTCTGCATACCTGCATGATCTATAGATCGAGAATATGTCAATTCAGTTGTTCTTGTTGTTTACACTGCAATGGAAATCATGATAATCCAGTCCGCTTAAGTAGGCACACCATTTGTCATTAAGGTGCGAGGTTCTTTGTTAACACTGCCGCAATTTAATCCGGTTTCATTTTCCTTCTTTTCTTACGCCTTCTCTGATGGCTTTTTGTTTTGTTCTGTTTTGTTTTGTTTTTTTCTTTTAAATTTTCATCTATTTTTCTGTCGCTCTGTTTAGTTCAAATCGCAACACGAAACAAGAAAAAAATTATTGGAGAACCCTTTATTTAAAAAACCCTTGATTAAAACAAGTTGTCCCGAAGTTTACTATATCAGATTTTTTGGGGGGCGAGCAGAGTAAATTACCAAAACATCACGAACAAAAGACACCCAATTAACACGAAGGTTTTGTTCGTATCGGAATAAATCAAGTCGGTAGAAGCAGAACCCAAAAAAAAAAAGCAAGAACGAAAGATAATCCAAAAACCTTGGAGGCCAAAAACCGTAAGCTAACACACGACCGCAATATAACCTAGTTGCAGCTGTAGCGTGTCTTTTTACCGGTTAAACACTAATACTTTTCAGTTGTGTCATGTAGGAGCCACACCCTACCCTTACACTACTGGATTAATTATTGTTACCTTGCGCTCCTCGATCACTTTCCTGTGACTGATATCATTACTTTTTCTATCTTCCTCCTCGTTTTCCTCCTCTTGTTCTTCGTCTCCTTTGCCGCCATTTCCCACGTAAGAGGTAGCGGCTCTCTGAGTGACCCTCTTGGTTCGTCTTGTTTTCGTTTGACTGTCCTCGCTCGGAGTGGCGCTTATTCTGCTCCGAGTACTGGTAGTGGTACTGGATGTATTGCTCGTAGTATCCGCTGTAGTACGCGTTGGGTAGCTCCCAAACCGTGACTTTGTTTCCTCTCTAGTACCTTCCTTATCAGCAAACCTAGAAGTCCTAGAAGGTTCAGTTTTTGAAACAGGTGAAGAAGGAGCATTTGCCTTCTTATCATTGTCTAGAAAAGGGGATTTAAGAAGCTTAGACGCGCCTCCTACCCCAGGTCTCGGCGCACTTACAGGCGCACTCTGCAGACGCGACGCAAGAACTGTCCGCGTCGTAGAACTGGTTGTACCTGTTCGCGTTTCGGGTTTGACCGGCTCCTCTTCCTCCTCCTCTTCGGAGGATTCTTCAGTTTCACTGCCGGTTTCCTCTTCCGATTCAGATTCCTCCGCTGGCTTTTTTAGTGAATTGACCGCAGGTTTTGAAGGAAGAGAATTCACCGTAGGTCTCGGCCTGGGAGGGACCGAGTTCACCGCCGGCTTAGGGGGTTCCTCCTCTTCGGAGTCTTCTTCACTCGACTCCTCCGAGCTATCCTCGGTATCCGACTCGGATCCGCTGTCTTCTTTGCTGAATCCGTCTCGTTTCTCCTTCTCGTTTTCCTTATCCTCCTTGGGTGACTCAGAGAAACTCGGCGGCCTGGAGCTGCGGCTCTTGGGGGACGTCATCTGCTCCCTGCTGGCCTCCATTTGAGCCCTCTCCTGATTGATGTCCCTGAGAAAAAGGTTTTGGTCCTTTATTCTGGTTATGGAGCTCCTATGAAATGAAGAAGCCACAGAGGTTGCATGAATAGAAGTGTTGCAGGACTGGCACCACAAACACCAAGCACCTGAATTGATCTCTCAGCCTCTGGAGAATCAATACGCCCTTAGTAGAACCCTGTTCGTGACCTTGTCGATCATAAAAAAGTGGTCATGGTTGAAATGTAAGCCAGGAATGGTATCCGTGATGAGATCAGTACGACTGCCAATTTTTACAACACCAATGTGGAAGCGCACATTTTTATGGTGGTCTGAAAGTTGTGTATGGAAAAAGGGGCAGGTAGGCCCGTTTTTCCAGCCGCATCAAAACTCTGAATGTCTAACACGTTCAAACAACCATAAACTTGTCAAAATTGTCATTCGTACATGCTCGTTCCATTCCTGGTATTCATTTCGTTCCATGATCATCATTTTTCATGATTGACAAGGTCACAAGATAGGGTTCTAAAAAAGGGCACGAGTGCTTGGTGTCCGACAATCGAGTTGTTTGGACCGAGAACATGCGTTTTTTGAACATGGGTAACAGCTTTTTTTCCAGCTTGAAGTTTTAGTCGCATGCCAAGTTACGAGGACTTTCTTTTTCGCTTAGTGCCAGTCCGCAAAGAAGAACAACAAGAAAACCGAGAAGCCCTCATAAGAAACCTTGCAGATAGTCATGCATCAGACAAGATAAGACAAGGACAGAGTAGCGTCAAAGAGAAAGACAAACCAAAAGTACGAGGTTTTAAGGAGTAAGCTTAATTGTAAAGAGAGAAAGAGAGATGAGGTGGTTATTTAGTGTTAGTACAAAGTGTTAGTTTCAACTTAACATACAGCAGTCCAGGGTTGTTAGCAGGGGGTAGCGTACGTTGCATTCTAGCTCTAGACGATTCAGAAAGACTGAAAAGGAAGGAAAACAAGTTTTACGTTAAAACAAACCATCATTGAAATGACAGGGTTTAACACCTATTTCACTTTTTAGCTGAAAACGAATGTTGGTGTAAGCTGTTTAGGATAGTTAGGCGACCTTGTTGTCCTGAAGTGTTAAAGACACCAATCTGAAATACGATTAAAACAATTAAGTCGAAGGGTTTTTTTCCTCCGAAGTGGTCAAGTTCTTCACTGCGATGAATAACATCTACCTATAGGAATTTGTTTAAAAGAGAGGAGTTAGCAATTAACCACTGCTGTGTGAAAAGGTTAGCTCCCATTGTAGTTCGGCACACACAGAGAGAGTTCTTTCTTGGTAATGGATATTTCAGGTAGAGTAAGCATCGTGTAGAGTTCAAAATGACTCTTGACTCAAAATATCAAAGCACTAGTGGAGCTCTTCTACTGTGCAAGTTAAACCTCAGGCTGAGAAAAGTGCCAGAACATGAACAACTACCCACAGAGAAGGTGTTCAGAAGATAACTATTCGGCTTCAAGCCTAATTGTACTAGTGATGCAGTAGTATTTAACTCCTGTTAGAACCCACCAAGAATTACGGCGTGCATGTTTTGTATTTCAACAATGTCTGGTTCGTTTTTCTTCGAGTAAGTAAACCTTTTTTCAATTTATTCCTAGACAACAATAGTCATGGACAAGGGGCAAATTGAAAAAAGAAAATTAATAAAGCTTAACTGTGTAGTATCTTCAAACAAATGCATACGCGCCTAACTTTGCCACTGTGAATGCGTTTAACCCTAAATTCTACTCAATGACTGGTTGCGAACAAAATCGTAGATCAGTGTTTACTGTTCTTGAGTACATGACCGCTTCTCAGCTAGATCATTTCCCACTCTAACAAAGGGGTGGGGGAGGGGTGTCCAATAATAAGATGGACATTTTCAAGTAATGCCATAACTGAAAATTCTTGTTGGTTTCTAACAGAAATCGCAGTATTTTAAGACAGGAAAAAAAATGTCGCTACGAGATAAAGTTAAGTTTTGAAACAACAACTTTTGTAAGCTGTTAATTCTACTAGTCTTTACAGTGCAGCTACTGCTATCGTTTTAGGGCTAGGGGCATTGTTTCTGTTGTTTGTTCTATTGTCCTCTCAAAGGGTATCAAGCCATTCATGTGAAACCTTACGAGAGCTGCTACCTGACCCAACAAAAGGGTTACCTAGCATTTTGGTAACTCAGAGTTCTGTCAAAAGCCCTCAACCAAACCGTAGCTTCGAGTCAAATAAATAACACGTCACATAAACACAAGATTTTCATATAGCTCTAAGTTTCATTGCTTTCTGCAGGCACTGTGCTACGTGCACTTCTTTATCTCTCGTTAAACCAATTTAGTCCCCAAGTCGTCGCCACGTTCACCATCTTCTTAGCTTTATTCATACTAAATAAGCATTTTTGGTTCCAAACTTGAACAAGCAGCACTATACTAATAGCTAACAACACTCACCGTCGTTTTAATGGGGCAGGTCCAGATTCCATATTGCTTTTAATAACTGGCGTTGTCGACTGTAGAAAACAAGATATTCCAAAAAACCAGTAAGTTAGAGGGAAAAAAAAAAATACTCCCTGTCATGGTGGGAAATAAATTACCCTTCCCCAACCGCTCAATTATGGACATACCGAAAGAAGGGCAATGTGTACGACTAACTTCACACAAGATTTCCAGTGGAAAATATGGGGGAATGCCCTTCCCCATTCCCCCGTCTTAAATTACAACTTCCACGGGGCCAAACTTCGAAACTCAACCTCCTGCCCCAGGGGAAAAAAACCCTTCTCTCCACTGCACCTTTATCGGCACCTCTAAATCCCCTCTCATTGCAGCAAATAACTTTCCCACCAATTTAAAAGCAGATAATGGAAAATAACCGACATATTTTTGATGTGCAATACATGCCCGGGAATTTATTGCAGGAGGCTAAGCTGAAGGAGAAAATTAGATCTGTTACCAGATTAAATTGGTGATTCCTTCAGTATTGTGTGACAAACAAACCCAGTCCTTTCACAGAAGTAAAATGCTAAATAAATCCTTTTTCTGGCTTTAACAACAATTCAGTGGATAGCTCCATCCATTCTTTGAAAACTAAGGCCAGATTTTTTTTTTATTTTTGTTAACTGGAGCATTTTACTGTTTGGGTCTTTTCTCATTACCTTGCAACTACATTTCTACAAGTTTCAGCAAATCACATAAGGCTAACCTTTCTCGTTAACCAGTTTAATACAAATCACTGTGTAAGCATCAGCGTGTATCCACTCAATTTTTATCAACGGGATGTTTTTACATTGACCTCATTTTCGATATTCTTAATAGACAAGAATAATAGAGGTTTTTAACAGAAGAAATTGGCAAAAGGGGATTCATTCTGGTGTCTGTGTCTTCTCAATAGAGGTGGCTGCTGAATAGGGTTTTTTTTTTATAAAGGTAAATGTAAGATGCTAATTCCAGGACCAGGTAAAGTGTCCTTTAAATAAAGGGTGTCCACTAAATTGGGGGTTCGCTAAAGGTTTCACTGTATTACAGATGTACAGGGCAATTTGAGCAGAGACCAAATACAGGAAAGGGGTCAACTCATAACGACACCAGTATTATAAAGGGGAAGGCTGGTCCTCCTTGCACACAAAACAAACAAAGTAAGGAATATCCAGCCCATAACAACAAATACATGTACCTAGGGTTTCAGCAGGAGCACAACTGGTTTCTACAGGGGGAGGGGAGGAACTTTTCGAACTGAACTTCTTTATAAGAAAAACGTTCCTCTAGATGGTCAAACCAGGCAGGCAAAATCTTAAAGAAATCCCTGCATTTACACTTTACTCACTGCATTGATCTTCGGTTTATCATTTTGTCTTTTCTTGAGCTCCTCAAGCATTTTAACCATGTCTGGTTCTGCCAGATCAATGGGTGTTGAGCCCTAGAAATAAATGTTGGTGAGAACTATGACACAATTGTCTTGCAAAACAGCAAAAGTTTTGCAATCAACACAGGGGTCCCTGTATTTCTTAAAATCCAGTACATACTACCTTCAGGTTACAAATTTAAAACCAGGAAACAAGAATTCATAAAGAAATAGAAACCACTTTCCATGTTTCTGTCGAGGTGAAGAAACACCAGTGTAAATTTGCAAGAACGAGAAATGCTGTGGGAACACCAGTTGCAGGCAAGTGTTTCCAAAGCTTTTTCAAGTAATAACTGTTGGTCTGTTGATCAACTGAGTGAATAGACTGATTCAAAAGAAGGACTAAATATAAAATACCGGAGCTTTGATCTAGTCCAAGCTGACATAATTCGCCTGCGAGTCTGACAATAAATTTACTAAATGCCTAACACTCACACTTTCTTACAATTTAATACAATTTAATATTATTTTCTTACAATCATTGCTATGGCTACCGGAAGTCTATGCAACCTCTTCAATACAACTACCAGAAACCTTTGTAAGTTTGACATCAGTATGTATACAGTCTATTGGATTGATCTGTCTTAGCAGTTACCATTCTATTCCTGGCACTAAAGTTAGCTCCATGATCAGCTAATACTTCACAGGCATCATTCTGCCCCCAGTGAACTGCCGCATGTAATGGCGTCCAGCCATCATTGTCCTTTGCATTGATATCAACACCAAGTTGAAGTAAAAGACTGCAAAAACGAAATCAATTATAATTTACAAAGATTGCCTTATTAAGGATTGCTTTGTTAAACAACCATCCAACCAAAAAAGGTAAACATGACTCCAGTTTTCATCAGATAAGATACAATATGATAAAATACGATAAGATAAACGTTTATTGTGCAAGTAAAAGTAAGCTTAGCTATAGCACCAATGAAACACCATGAAGCATCACTATCCCAGAAATTTATGCACAGCAGAACTTGCTGACCATAATTTAACCGAGAGTACTTCACAGACTATCAGCCCGATTCTTGTTTCACCACTGAGCATGCAGCCATATTTTCATTCTTTTCAGCTTGGAGAAGTAGTGAAAAAGTCTTAATTAAAAAAAAAATTGATTTTTTTTTTTCTTACGCACATTAAATGTTTGTCTCTTGCAAAATCACAAGGGTAGCTAGCAAGCCCAGGACTACTAGAGGACAATTTTAACAACAACAACAACAACAACAACAACGTCAACTACAACTGTATTTCACAAGTTGTGTTGTATTTTGGCCAGCAGACAGGGTAGGTCAAAGTTCAAGGGGTGAGAACGGCATATTGTGATACTGCATACTAAACTGTTTATCACCATATATGACTTTCAACTGGGCTACCATGGGCAAACCTAGATTGTGTTTTGAAAGCAGTTGCTCTTTTTCCCTTTGGGGTTTCACGACATTATCCTCTCATGTCAATGAAGAGCATTAGGTGCTTACCTAATAACTTGTAAATAACCTTTTGATGCAGCAACATGCAATGGAGTTGCACCTAAAAGAAAAATTATTTCATAAATTCTGCTTCTTTGAAATTGTCGATAGCCATGCCACAATGAACAAAACTGTATTTTTCCATTGAAACCATATGAAAAGTGATTTAAAAAATAAATCTGATGGACTGATTCATGTACAACTCTACTGCTATTAAATGTGACTAAATGTAATTTAGGCTACGTTAAACACAGCCAGCAGTCTCCCTCAGAGTGAGTTTGGGGTGGCTGGGGGAATTGTGCAGGGGTGCCAGAATTTTACAGCTCGGCTTCGCATATTAGGAATGGGTGGGGCTTTCATTGTACATGGGTTAAGAGAGCTTTCACATGCAGTAAGCTTCAAAACATGATCGAATTTCTGTGTACTCCATCCTGTTTTCAGCAGAAAAACTACAATGTAGCTGAATAGTGGGGTGAAATTGTAGGCTATCACTCACAGCCAGAAAAGGCTATGAGCTTGTTCAGTTAAAACAGTGTTAGAACCTCACCTGATCTAATATCTTTAATTTCATTTATTGTTCTACCATTCACCCAACTTTGGGCATCTTCTAACATTATTCTCTCTTCTATACTTCTTGCTAGTTCTACATCAATTCCTGGGAAAAACAAAACTTAATTTATAAGTGATCTTCATATAATTCAAACTAAATCTAGCTTTAAGCTCTTATGGGTTAGTAGAATATTTCCATTTAACACTGATTTTCCCGCCCCAGACAGATTTCAAATGCACGCAAATAAAATCAGACGGCATTTTCAGTATCGAACAGTCAACATTCTTTTATCCTCACTGCTCCAATCAGGCAAGTGCACATAAATCCTCTGTGTGTGGTATGAACTGTCAAATTAACTTTTTTTCCTAGGAACCATTTGGGTCCCAAATGTTTCAATTTGGTCACCAACTCCAAATAGTTAGTTACCATTTTTAACTAGGAAAAGAGCATTTTCCAACTTCAGGTTAGGTATGTGTGGCGAAATTCAGTCCTTTGTTCCTTCACTCCTTTGCTTCCTGTTAGCCTTTTATGTGAATCTGCTGACCTATGTATAATGCTGTCTCAGTCATACTGAAGTTCAAGTTATTCATAGTCATCCCCATCGAGTGATTGGTGTTAATTTTTATTGGCAATGTTTTTCATTTGTTCTTAGTATTTGTGACACAAGTACTCAACTGCAGAAATCATGTCTCTATAAAGTCATAAAGAAGCTATTAAAATATAATACTGCATATCTCAAAGATGTCTGCTAAATATAGGTTTGACCGTACTCGAGTGTGAAAATGGAAGACACGGAAAATCCCAGAATTAATAAGCCGCATAAAGTTTTGAATTCATGATTATAGTCTTGATTGAAATTTTTCGGCAGGAAATTAAACAGACAGGAGAACTGAGGAGAGTTTTGATTTTTTTTGGTAGAAATATAAGTAATGTGAAATTATCAGCGTTAAGTGAGGTAGAAATCCAAGAGGTTACTGTAAAAACTATTAAAGGGTTTAACCGTGCCTAAATAATATCATATGCATACAATAGGAGGAGGGGAAAAAGTTTTCTGGAATGTAAGTACTGTAACTATAACCAAGTAAGTAGGAGATAAATGTCGTACTGTAGCATTGTTTTGTAAGTATTTTTCATTGTAAGTAGTATTTTTTGTTGTTGTTGTTTTTGTTTTTTGTGTTGGTCTGCTAGTGTGGAAATAAAGTTAATTCAATCAGCCTTGATTGAGATTTTTCGGCAGGGAATTAAACAGAGGAGAACTGAGGAGAGTTTTCATGCTGCTTTTTGCTGTACCACACTGTAAATGAATATGGACATGATAAAATGATGAAAACAAAGTGCAGGAAAAGAACACATGAAAATCAAACAATTGGTGAGCTGTATGAATTTTACTATAGTTAAAGCCTTGATGGAAATTTTTCAAAAGGATTCCATGTTTATTTGGAAAGGCCAACCAACTTCTTGGTTAGGGTATACCACCAAAACACCCACATGATTTAATGTAACCTGCAAGATGAAGGCTATGATCTCTACTTACTAAATTCCCAACAGTGGGAAACTGTTGCAGAGTTTCAATGATACAACCTATCTGTATTGCTTGAGTTTTTTTTTTTTTAGAAATGCCAAGAGACTCCAATGACTATTTTGGTTTTGCAGGTTTCATAATTTGCAAATTTTCTGACAAAGTTTACACATACCATAAAATTTTCTAGTTAACATAGGGATCTTTATAGTATGATTAAGTCCCCAGGGGTGTACTTTAGAAAGTGTATACTGGGAGGTCCCTTCCAGACGTGCATCTGCGCTCACCCTTTTGTGAACCATTTTTGACAAAAAACCTTCATGTACCCTTCCATATACCTCAATTTCTGAAATCCCTTCCTTTGAATATACCTGAAGCTTGAGAAACGTACACTTTTGAGTGGAGCCTCCCCATAGAGGTCATTAGAGAAAGTATTCCACCTCACCCTCCCCACCCCCCACTGGGCTTTAAGCTTGGGAAATTTGTAAACTAGAAAAGCAAGATGATTTTTGGAATAGGTTAGCTAGCATACTGTCAAGAGGTGTGAACAACACTTTTGGTGCAAAATTCATGACAATTTTAGACTTTGGGGCATTGAAGTTACAGTAACTTTATGGTGAGAAGACTAGGTTTTTACCTAATGCAAGCAGCTGCTTCTTCTGGTTTTGCCAGTAAATAGAGGTATTGCCTTGCTGCAATTTGACTAGTGCTGTTTCATGGAACTAATTTCAATCGATTTGGAATTTACTTTTAAATTTCACAGCACTGTTTTAACTTTCCTCATAAGCTTCTTGTTCATACATAAGAGAGTTTTCAATAACAAGGTATAATCTAATCAAAACATTTTACCACAGATTGTGAAATAAACAAGTGTCAGTTCTAACCAAATCTGCTGTCTATTCATTCTGTAGGTCAAGTTATAGAGGCAAAAACTAAAGTTAAGGTATCAGTATACCGTCTTATGTTAGCGCACTTTTTGTGGAGGCTTTGAAAATAAACCCCCATAAAAATATACATTTCCTAAAAGCTTAATAAATGAAGAATTCAAATATGTTTTTTTTTTATTTTTGAAAATATAAAAAGCCTTTATCAAGTTTGTTTACATGACTCTATTATCGCAGAAATGTTAAATATCGGAATTGATTCCTGAACACAATGTCCTTCAAAAGTCACGATCGCTTGATAGAAATCTAAGTTGATTTGCTACACATTTAAAGTCAATTTGATATAAACTGAAGTTGTTTCAATAAAAACATCGCTTACTTGCACTAGTTTCGCTAGAGAACTCCTGAAGGCATGCTCTTCCCTTGATGGCCCACTAGCTTCCTAAGTCAAAATTGTTCTCATCACATTTGACATTGCATGCCACAATACAGGCCACAAATGGCCACATCTTTAATAGTCATGACCAACAATGAATGTCTACATTAAACAGTTCAATCAAGTTGGATAATAAAATTCCTTCAATCAGTCATATTTGGTACTATATTCAAGAAACATTTCTCGTTTGTACTTACTGAACAAAGACAAAAACACTTCAACTGGAATTTTATATAATAAGTCAAATTGTTCTCGCATTTTGATTGGTTCTCACCTAGGATCTATTAGAGGACAGACACAGATGATGTCAACAACAAATATTTTCCCTCTGTGTTTTAAAATAGCAGAAAGTTTTGGGAATCTAAATATTTTACAAGACTGGGCGAAAGGTAAGGAACAAAGAGAGTCTTGTCAAAGCATTGAACAGGTACGAGAAACGTGAAGAACAAAGAAAAAGCCATTTCTTTTTTAGAAAATGACTCAGAAAAAATACTCGAGCAATCTCAGTATGCAGTCGAGCAAGACTAAACCAAACACAAAATTGGTCTTGAAATTACTTTAAGGTAAGAAACCATTGCTCTGTCTCAAATTTAACAAACCCAATAAACAAAATTTTTATGAGACTAATTTATTAGAAAAACTCAACTTTGGCACAGTATAGTTCACAACAGCTCACCGCCAACTGTATCGCAGCTATAAGGTATCTCTGACACTATATTGAACTGATTTAAGAATCACCAACCACAGAGGACACAAATTTCCAATGTCACTAACGCTCCTTTCATTCAAAACTTGAATCGAATGGCCTTGAGTGTTGACGGCAACCACAAGTTTTCCAAGCATATTTGAGTGACAGGCACAGCTATCGCCTTGTGTGCCACTTTTTTGTTCTTATCACACTTTGACCTCATCTGTGATCTATTACTGAGCAGAGGCATGACAACATGGAATCTATTTGTTAAATATTTCCTCAAGTTTACTTTTGCCAACAAAATGAGTTCAATTTGTATTGAATCAACTTTAGGTGGCTATTAAATAGACTTTAGATATGTATCAAAACGACTTCGATTTGTATCAAAACGACATGTATTGAAACGACATGTATCAAAACGACTTTCTATCAAAACGACTTACAACCAAAGATCTTTGATGCAATCGAAAACCGATCTTTAGTTTGCATAATTTTATGATTGTAGGTCCTGGGGTCATTTCCAGGTATGGGGTTTCAAATTTGTTTATTTTGTTTCTTTCTTTGTTACCTTTTGAGAGATCTCAGAAATATAATACTGTACTCTGCCCAGCTTGGAATCATTATACTACAAGGACAGCAACGTATCTCATCCAGTCTCCAAAGTTTAGCCCTGTTTGGCAAATACTTTGTGACAGAACCAGCCATCAACTCACTTAAACTTCGGTACAACATTTCACGACTTAAGCATATTTTTGTACATACGTAAAACTCAATTGAACCTACATGTACCTATTTCATCAATATTTCCCCCTCACTATTTAAGGGTTGTAGATGTGGCACAGTGGGTTAATCCCTTCCTTCCAATGTGGGAGTTCAGAGGTTCAAATCCAACACATTGTAATATCTTCTCTTTTCTTTCTTTTGTATAGTTTTCTTGTCAACCCATATGTTTATGTCAAGAACCCATTTACCAAAAGGTAGCATTTGCCTTTCCATTTCTTGTGCTTCAAAAATCATCTGGAGCTTTTAATCATTTGATACTTAGTCAACTTTTTGAACTTTATTTGCACTCAAAATTTGCTAGCCTTTGTCACACCCGAAGTTACTGCTAGTATCACATGGGTTTGTGAAAGGAAAAACCAGAAGACTTTCCCTTACAATCAAATCGCCAAGGAAGAACGATTAAGTCTTTCCCGTACAATCATATCACCTTCTACCTCTAGAATAACTTGGCACCACTTCAGTGTGCAAGCAACTGTGAAAGCCCTATACACTGGTAAGGGGATGTTCGAAATGTCTAACAGGAAGCAAAGGAGTGACTGAGTGAATGCCCCATCCAGGGATTAAATTTTTTTTTCCCTTTGTAGTCCCCTTGACTCCTTCTCCACAAAATTTTGGAGTCATTTTTGAAAATGCGAGGTCATGGAGCATAGTAAAAAATTCTTCACTTGCACGTGTCAAAGCTGTTACCTAGGGAAATTTTAAAGGAGCCCTTTGGGCTCCTAACTTCAAACAATTTTTTGGAACCAAGCCTTCAGCGAAGTGTTCAGGTCATGACTGAGGAAGAATACTATTTATGGTCAAACTGAACAAAATTCAATAGCTGGTGTATCCATGCAATTGCTGCAGCTTTATTTTTACCAATAATATATATTGCTGCTTTTTTTGAGTTTTGTGATTCTATTTTAACAAAACAAAATACATTGTACAAATCATGAAATGTATGCAAAAAATTCATTTGATCAAGAAATGTTGTTCCACAAGTAATCCGACAATTTAATTTTTAATTTTTGACTGCCACAAAATAAAATTCTGCTGCAAATTTCTTGACCCTACACTGGAGTCTGAGTGACTCCCTGTAGGAATTCTTTGGAGTCACAGACAAATTTTTGGCATAATATACACCAGAAATTGACTAGGCATATCTCGCAAACCAGATGCGAATGCCCCAAGATACTTTAGAGGAGTAATGAAGAGATGTTGTACTTGCAAGCCATACACAAGGCTGTTGCCTAAGGAAATTTTACAGGAGCCCAAGCCATTTTTTTTGCAGCCCAGAATAAAAAGTTGTCAACCCTGGGATTTAGGCGTTGGGGAGGGGAAGGAGGTTGGAGTGACTTGGGAAATTCAGGGGAGCAGCCCAGGGGACATCCCCCTTCTCCCTATTGATATTTTCCTTTAGACACTAATATCAATCAAATTTTTGGAATCAAGTATTCACAAAAGTCATCAGGTCATGACTGAGGAAGAATATTATTTATGTTGTTAATTATTTGAACAAAATAAACAAAATTAACAAAACAGGGTTTTCTTGTAAGAAAATTATGGGTGTTTTGTCAGGACAAAAAAAGGTGGCTATAATGACGCAGTGACTGTATGTTAACGAGACGACCCCAAGGCAGAGTTCCACTGTACATGCAAGTGCTGCTGTTTTTTGTTGTTGTTTTTTTTTTACAATTATATTGTTGCTGTTTTTGTTTTTGAGTTTTGCCAAATTTAAATTTAAATCTGGGAGATCGCCAATTCTGCCTTCTCAATCCTAAAAAAAAAATTGTTCAAAGTAGAGCTTCTCCAATTCAACCAAAAAAATGCGTCAAACATTCTAAAGTTTTCCCCTGAAAAAGGCCAAAAATCAGCGAAAATAAGCTTCTTCCTTCGAATCCAGGAGATTTGGTAACCTACACGGGAGACCAGGAGATTAGCTCTGCATCTGGGAGACTCCCACAATGTAGATAATCTGGGAGGGTTGCCATACACGCCATTCTATTTGAATAAAACAAAATACTGTACACTGTACAAATCATGAAATGCAAGCTGCAAATGAAAACAAATAAAAATGAAAGAGGCAATTGGGGGGCTTGAATTTGGCCTCCTTGAAATGTGCTCTCCCTGTCAGGGCATGATAAATTATAACAGAAACAAAATGATTATGTAATTTCACATTTTCTGTTTTTTCCATTTCCAAAAATATCTGTTGTCAAAATAGTTATTTTGCAACTGGAATATTGCCTTTTCACCAGTAAGGTTTAAACAGAGACACAAGCATTGGCATACATGAAGCACATTTATTCAATACTGAGTTCCCAATGTAGTATAGGGTGATTTTCAAATGGCTGTTTTCGACTGTTTTGTGAGCAGGGAGTATCTTTGCTGCCGTGGTTTGGCCCATATTTCTCACAATAAAAGCAAAACAAGACTAAGGCAACTGTTGTTTTCAGTTTAACTTATTGTGGGACTGATTTTATGACTGATTGCATGAGAAACATCTTGGCCGGTCAGAATGAGCATTAGCCAGTGAAAACCAAATGTACGATCGATGACCAGCGATGGTTGGAAGGCCTGTTAATGGTAATTTTTAGGCCGGCATAACAAAGTTACAATCAGGAATCGCTTGCAATTTCTAGTTACAAGAGATTGAAGTCATCGGACAGATAAGATAGGAATGAAAACTCCATGTTTAGGCACCCACTCAGGCTCCTTGAACAAAAATTTAGTCACCTGCACTCGTGACTTAGGCACCTCGGGCAACCGGGTGCCTGTTAGGCAGCAGCCTTGCATGCATGAAAAACAGAGACACTGTAAGGTTGATTTCTTGACCTGAGTGACCCCTACTTTGCCACCCTGATTGTGTTTTAGCCATTTGTGGGCTAAACGCATGCAGAGCATGCAAATTACATGCACTTGATGCACATGTTCTGATGCATTGCTTGTGACTGGTACTGTACACACGGCCTAACTTTACATTGCAATCTTGATGTAGCTCAATGTCTCTTTTCTTTCTACTACTTCTTTTTTTTTCCCCTCACATTTCAGTTCCGAAATATGTAAAATCAAAACTAAATAAAGTAGATGTTTCAACCCTTCACTAGAGGAGTTGTCTGCCATTAGCGAAATTCATTTCACCAATACAGCAATAAGAAATTATATACTTGGCTTACTTTGTGTTCTTTAATTCTACTGTTGATAGAAGAATGACAAAATGACACTTAGAAAAAACTGTAAGCAACACATGTTCACATTGCAGACCTATTTTTCTAGAATTGCATAGTTCACCAATTTTATTTGTG
>NC_138146.1:29227623-29332623 GCF_964199315.1 Orbicella franksi
CCAAACATCTGTATAATTTTATGCCCTGTAAATATCCAAGCTCAAACATGGCATCTCTTTTAACCATCCTAGCTACCTTGCTTTCTCAACCCTCTCACAGCACCAACACTCACAGCTCATGACTTTTGCCCATGACGAAAACCCACTCCCCAGAGTGTTTGGCAGGTCGAGCTAGATAACATTAATCAAATTAAAACTTGATTCTTAATAGAAAATATTGAACTCTTAATCTGAAGAGCGGAGGTTTGACACAATGAAAATTGAAGGTACAAAACTGTCTGATAATAGGCTTAGTGTTTTGTAGAGAAACACTTGACCAGGTTAGACCGTAAATCTGCTAATTGGTCATGGCTTCTGTACGACATGCAATACATCAAGTCCACCAACAAATAGCATGAAAAAAGTCTTAGCTCAATGTCAACATGTACTATACAAACATACACCAAACAAAATTTGCAGGAAATACAACATTATTTATTTTGAAAATTTTAATCTTGAAGAACTGTGAGTTACTTCCAACACTAATTTCCAAAATCAAAAATAAAATTAATTTGTTCAGAACAAATTATTCTGGTTTTAAGAAAGATTTGCTTGCAATCAAATTGAAATATTAATGATGCAAACCAAAATTTCCACGATTAAACAACGTCTAAAAGATAGCTTTCATAAAATAAATACATTTCGTCATTATGTATCATGCAGAGTTGAGCAAAAGGTCAAGAAAAATAACTTAGAAAACTCTATGACATGGGCTATCATTATAGTCTTAGTTGAGAAACTAACAAGACGGTACTGTGGGATGAAAAACACTATTCATCACACAGTATTAAACAGTTCAAAAAACATTGCAAAGAGAAAATGACCTATCACATCTGAAGCTTGATGAAAAGTAAATATCAGTATTGGCAAGTTCAGTAATAACTGGGTAAATAGTTTCAACCTTGCACAATAATAAGTAAGCAATTACTATTTCTGAAATGAATTACAGTGTTAGCAAGCTTCTTTTCGTCTGCCATGAAAGCCACAGCTATATCTGTGCACTACAAATATTTGTTTCTTTGACTTCGATGCAAGGTCTAGAGATAGAGTAAACACTATGAAACACAAGGTATCAGTAAGGCTTATAACAAAAGACAATATGCTCTTGTGTACAAAGTTTCACTTCGTAAGCATGCTGGTTGTAGCACAGTTGGATTTCTGAAGATAACTATATCATAACCAACTTTACGATCACCATTTCTTCAGTAAACTACACTAGGAAAAAAGACTTTTAGCACTAAAGAAAAAAAATTCTCAAAGGAAACAGCTTGTTCCCTCCATTCTGTCTATCTAGTGACCAGTGCAAGAATACATAACAGCAGATTTGGCACACAGATAACCAACCACCATCAGACTGCCTAAACTGTTTGCAAAGAGCATGATTCTGAAAATATTACAATGATTCTACAGTTGCACCTGAGGATAAGAATTAATTCAAATTCACTTAGTTTTCCATGGCCGGTCAGGAAACTTCCTGAGCTGACAATTATGTACAAGGTTTCGTACTATGCAACAAGTCACGCTTTTGAACATCTCGCAACAACCACTCGAGGAATGATACTACACTTGGTTAAAGTGAAACGTACAGGGTACTTAAAAAAGCTTTTCAAGAGCGTCAAACTTTTGATCCCTTCAAACTACAAACGAAAATACACAGACAAGAAAATTCCAAATTAATGAGTTTATGTCATCTGCAACTTACACACACATATTTTTGAAGATATAGCAGACTGACATAGAATGGCTCCTGGTATAAAGTTTAACCGATAGATTTCCGTGCCAAACAAAACAAAACATTACAAAACGTATTGTGAAACCTACAGCTCTGGTCCATTAAACCGAAGACCGGAGATACAGCACTTCAATGGTATTTCATACAACTTAGGTCATTTGATATAAAATTTCCGACTAACAAGAGATTGTGTTCGACTGAAGAGTAACTTTATCATGATTTTTATTCTTTCCTCACAAAACGATTTCATTACTAGGAAATTCCGCCGAGCGAAATTTCACAGGGTAATACGGTGGTTCAGACTTCAAAATTCGCACATCGAAGAAGAAGCCTTTCAAAATTTGCACCGAGTTCCTTGCATGTTTTGAAACGCGATACAAATTCACCACTACCATGGACAACATTTAAACTGATCGTGTTAAATGTCCATGAAATGCCGCTAACAGTAGTAGATTTACAGCCAGCACAATTTAAACCAAATGCCAGACCGGTTCAAGAGGAGATTACAATGAAATGTATAAAGCAAACACAAACTCACTGTGCTATTTCAACGCTCCCGCAACTAGCTGCAGCATGTAGAGCCGTCCAACCCTCGTTGTCTCGTATGTCCATTCGGGCTCCATGGTCGACCAAAAATTGAACAAGGTCATAACTTTCGTCGATGCAAGCCTGCCGAATAAGAACAGCGATTAAAAGCCTTCATTACTAGGAACAGATGTAAATATACACGCTGGAAAGTGATTACTTGTAAAATCACTTGAATGCCTGAACCGCTCGTTTTGCTTCGGTTTTGAGCTGCTCGCTCGAGAGAATATGAAACAATAAATGACAAGGAATGTTTCGTCAGGAATAGTTTATTTCCTAAGAACACAAAATATTGAAAGTTCTGCGAGCAATCGACAGAGCAATGTGATCATTCTGAGGATAGAATTCGACATAAATTTCCTTGTAAGCATTTGGTTGTGGTCTAAATAGTTCAAGGCGTTAACAAGCATTTGGAGAATCACCCTGTCAAAAGCAAAGGTTTGCAAGCACTGAAGCTGCTTTAACTTTAGTCAGGTAGGGATTTAATGGAAGAGACACCTCAAAGTTTTTAGCTTGCCAAGAGCAACCCGTATAATCACTGTGTTTTAGGAGCGAGTGATTCGTTAATTAGGCTATTGTTTTGGGTTCTAGCTAGGACCCCGGACCTGGTCCATAAAACGCTCTCGCACAGACTGCTCTCGCATCCAATACAATTTTTATATCTCCAGCAGGAATGCTAGATACTGTACCTGATGTAACGCGGTGAGTCCATCGACATTTTGGTGATTTATATCAGCGCCTTTGGCCAGAAGATTCTTCACCTCCTCCACGTCACCGCTCGATACCGCCGAAAGAAACACAGTTCCAAGCGAAAATTGAATTTTAGTCTTCTTTCTCGACGTGTCCGAAGATTCTAGGGCTGTCTCGCTCTTCGTCCATCGTTTTAGGGATTCTTGTCGCTTCTGTAAAGCATTACTTGCTCTAGAGCTTTGGCCACCCGTAAATGGGTCCGCCATCTTCCCATGACGTTACAGACCGACCAGCCCGAGGACCGAGCATGAGGCCACGTGACCAGATCGTAGGTGAGACGTGAGCCAATGACGACCCTTAGGAATTGTCAATAGCGTCACCAAGCAACCGTGACGTCACTTAAGAACAAGAAAATCACTTTTCAGTCAAGTACGTTGCGTAAAGAACAGAAAAAGATTGAAATAATTACAGACTTTCATTTGAGTCACGTAAATCTTACACAATTTCGACGTTTGTTTTTTTTTTCTATAGGAAGTCAATAAATAAGAGGATTACAAAGAACAACGTGAGACAATTGTGTTTCTGATATCCTAAACTACAACAATCCGCAGTAACTTTAAATTCACACCCTATATTTATTAGGAATTTTTAAAAAGAAATCTTCGGTTGGTGAGAAAGGCCAAGAGCGTGTTCTTATCGATTTGAAGTACTATACAACACGATAGAAAGGGAAAGTACTCCTTTTTGCCTTTCTTTTTTTCGACAAGCTTTGCGCGATACATTTTCAGTTGAAAGTGTTTCTTTCGTTTTTGCCTTAATCAACTGGAATGACAAACATATAGCGAAAATTTCAACCGGAATAACTGCACGACATTCCTTACTCCCTCTAAACTAATTTTCACTGTACATTTCAGCGGGAATTTGCCAGCATCCATTCAATAGCTATGTCAAAGGGGTCAAGTTTATTGTTTCCCTTATATGGAATGTCCTCGAGGGGATCTGAATGTGGATAACAGAAGTCGAGTTAAGATGTGAGCGAGCTTCTGTTACGTTTCCACCCTTACAGGCCTGCTAGTCAGAATATTTAATTAGGAAAATATCCCCTCTCTGCGGTTTACATTCTGCGAATGCCAAAACCTACTACCTCGCTTCAAACAATGAACTCACAATGAAAGCGGTACATCGAATCGAGCGTACAGCTGAAGAAGTCATTTCATTTGCCTAATCCGGGATATTCAGTGACCGTCAGGTTCCCAGAAGGTCGCGTTCCTAGATGGTTAAATATTCGTCGCGAAGGTTCTACGATCTTACATGGCAAAAATTCGTGTGGGGGCCGTCATTCTTTCCCTTAAAGAATGCTTCAAATCGTTAACGTAAAAGAAGCTTAGTTTGCTGAAGTTATTGGCAGTGAATGAGGAATTTTCCAAATTCCTTTCATGTTTGTCACATTTAGGACAGCGGTCTTCGAATGAAGAGAACTAAATAAAATCAAGAACAAAAGTGTTATCTTGATTTAAAGTGTGTACAGCAATGTATATCAGCCTGAATTCAGGCTCGCAATATAAAATGATGCTCGAGAAAACGTATTTGACTACCATTGACACCATTACTAAAAGAGACAAAATTGAAACTGTTACCATCTCTTCTGCTCGTCCAATTCTTCCAATTTATTTCCGGTCCCGCTATTCTCGCGTCAGAAGGCCAAACTTTAGGGTGTGGGTGAGAGGGGAGGGAAAGTACCGAGTTGCACGAAATTTTTGTAGATTCTAATTTTCGCGATTTTTGCGGTTTTTTCATGATTCGCGAGAATGAGTTCCCGCCAAACGGAGTTAGAGAAATCGGTTCCAACTGAGGAAATATCCCGAACATTATAAAGGCATACAGCGACATGTGTAAAAGCAGGAATTAACAACACTATTAATAGACAGAGAGACGGCCAGAAGACGCTTGAATAAATATAGAACACGCAAGCAAACAACAAACAAATAAACAGACCTAACTGATTATAGGATTGTTATAAGAGAGACCCTGCTGGGAGCAAGGTCCAGCGAAGCGCGGTCATGTCACCCTCCTAGTTTTTCACATGGCCAAATGAAAGCAAGGTGGACACGTATGTTTTGACTAGAATCGTAATTCTTTGGGACACCCTATATATATTGGCAAAGGCGGTGGTCGTTACAAATTAAAAGCCTAAACCTAAACCTATATAGTTTGCACTCTTTTATTAAGATGAATTAAATATGATAAGGAACCTCGATATGATCGAGGCTTTTAACTGTGTGAACAAATAAGGCATTTTATGTCTATTTTGTTGGACGATAAACATTAATTACTTGTTATGCAATTCCTTATTCGATACATTTATTTTATTTCTTTGTTTCCATGTCGTTGGTTTACTGCGCTGTACTGCTGTGCTTCATTTTCTCAGAACCCTTTGTCAGGTCCCATGATAACCGTGAAAGGTCTAGAGTAAGAATATAAAGAAAAGGACCGCGCTGTGCACAACAGACGATAATCTCTCGCTGTGCATTAAAAGTTATAGACTTCTGACACCAGGTGATGGTTAGTTTTCCACTTGTGTAATAAAAAATTGAAAAATAGCATTATAGAATACGATTACAATGGCAGTGGCTTTCTTTTCTTTCTTTTCTTTTTTTCTGTTTTTTTTTTTTTTTTTGTTTGGTTTTTTTGTTTTTTTTGTTTTTTTTCATGTCCATTTGTATATTTATTGTTCGTGTTCTACAGCACAGTGTTCTCTTATCTTCCGGCAATTAAAGTACTTCCTGTAGCCCAGTCCCCCTATCGTCTTACTTTTGGACTTCGGGTGGCGATGGACTGGACTACAATTCCTGGCCTAGCACCCAAAATAAATAACTATATACGAGCTTTTCCTGTCTTTTGCTATAACCAGTCTCAATTTTATCTGCAATATGATCCATTCGCGAAGCCAAGCACTTGTTGCACGTCCAATCAACCTTCTTTCTCCTCACGTCCAGATGGTCTTCACGCTGAGGAAAGAAAGCAAAACCGGACAGGTTAGCGAGGTTACGTTTAACGCCCCGTCCACACTACGTGGGCCGGAGGAATTTGAAAAAGCAAAAAGCACCGGTCATTTTGGATTTGTGCTTGAGGAAAACTCGATCAGGGAAATCGCATGATTATTGTGACGCCATCGTTTTCGAAAAGTTCCGTTTTCAAAATGTTTTCCTTCAAAACGAAAACGAAAAGTCGGCGTAATCAAATTCCTCCGGTTTGAAGAGAATTTTCGAAAAGCTGCGTTTTTATGACGGGTTAGTGTGGACGGAAGGCCTAGTAGTAGAAATAAAGCTGCGTTTTAAAAATTCCTCCGGCCAAATGTTAAGGGAACCCGAGGAAACGATAAAAACGATAGGGACCTGGACATGAACTATTAGCAGTTGGAATTTAGTCAGTCAAGGAGACTGGCATAGGCATTCTGAACTTGGCCAACAGCTGAAAGCCATCCATCTTTTTAAGTGCTGGCCAATGTTTTTTTTCCCTGCTGTCAGATCTTCAAAAGGTGTTCAAGATCCAGTTTTGCTTTTACAAAATCAATGCAATTTAGATGGCAGTTTTTCATCTCTAACCAGCCATCGTTAGAGTGGTAAGCCGCGATCGTCTAGTGGTTAGGACACTGCGTTGTGGCCGTAGTAACCCAGGTTCGAATCCTGGTCCCGGCACTTTTTTTTCAAACTCCTGTTATTTAATTTTTATTTTAGCCATGTTGAAAAAAATTGTCAGCTTAGGTATATATTTGTTTTGATTTTCAGAAACATCACCAAGAGAAGTTTTTTTTATAGCAAACTTTAAAGAGAATTTACAGCTCTCCTTCAATGCATTGTTTGCATTAAGAGAAATATTTTTCCATTTCCCTCCAGTCATGGTAGAGTGGTAAGCCGCGATCGTCTAGTGGTTAGGACACTGCGTTGTGGCCGCAGTAACCCAGGTTCGAATCCTGGTCCCGGCACTTTTTTTTTCAAACTCCTGTTATTTAATTTTTATTTTAGTTATGTTGAAAAAAGTTGTCAGCTTAGGTATATATTTGTTTTGATTTTCAGAAACATCACCAAGGGAAGTTTTTTTTTATGGCAAACTTTAAAGAGAATTTACAGCTCTCCTTCAATGCATTGTTTGCATTAAGAGAAATATTTTTCCATTTCCCTCCAGCCATGGTAGAGTGGTAAGCCGCGATCGTCTAGTGGTTAGGACACTGCGTTGTGGCCGCAGTAACCCAGGTTCGAATCCTGGTCGCGGCATTTTTGTTTTTTAAACCCCTGTTATTTAATTTTTATTTTAGCCGTGTTGAAAAAAATTGTCAGCTTAGGTATAAATTTTTTTCTGATTTTCAGAAACATCACCAAGAGAAGTTTTTTTATGGCAAACTTTACAGAGAATTTACAGCTCTCCTTCAATGCATTGTTTGCATTAAGAAAAATATTTTTCCATTTCCCTCCAGCCATGGTACAGTGGTAAGCCGCGATCGTCTAGTGGTTAGGACACTGCGTTGTGGCCGCAGTAACCCAGGTTCGAATCCTGGTCGCGGCATTTTTGTTTTTTAAACCCCTGTTATTTAATTTTTATTTTAGCCGTGTTGAAAAAAATTGTCAGCTTAGGTATAAATTTTTTTCTGATTTTCAGAAACATCACCAAGAGAAGTTTTTTTATGGCAAACTTTACAGAGAATTTACAGCTCTCCTTCAATGCATTGTTTGCATTAAGAGAAATATTTTTCCATTTCCCTCCAGCCATGGTAGAGTGGTAAGCCGCGATCGTCTAGTGGTTAGGACACTGCGTTGTGGCCGCAGTAACCCAGGTTCGAATCCTGGTCCCGGCATTTTTGTTTTTTACACCCCTGTTATTTAATTTTTATTTTAGCCGTGTTGAAAAAAATTGTCAGCTTAGGTATAAATTTTTTTCTGATTTTCAGAGACATCACCAAGAGAACTTTTTTTATGGCAAACTTTACAGAGAATTTACAGCTCTCCTTGAATGCATTGTTTGCATTAACAGAAATATTTTTCCATCTCCCTCCAGCCATGGTAGAGTAGTAAGCCGCGATCTTCTAGTGGTTAGGACACTGCGTTGTGGCCGCAGTAACCCAGATTCGAATCCTGGTCCTGGCATTTCTTCTTTAAACTCCCGTTAGTTTAATTTTTGCCAAGGTGTATGAAAATTGTCAACTAAGGTATATCTTCTTGCTGTAACTGCGAATTTTCATAAACATCACCAAGAGAAGTTTTTTTCTTGTATGGCAAATTTCAAATTAAAAAGAAGCTACGGCTCTCCTTATAACATCCAGAATACATTGTTTGAAATAAGAGAAATAATTTTTCATTTCACAAAAGCCCTCAGTAGTAGTGGTAAGCCGCGATCGTCTAGTGGTTAGGACACTGCGTTGTGGCCGCAGTAACCCAGGTTCGAATCCTGGTCCCGGCATTTCTTTTTGAAACTTCCGTTAGTTTTATTTTTGCCAAGGTGTATGAAAGTTGTCAACTAAGGCATATTTTCTTGCTGTAACTGCGAATTTTCATAAACATCACCAAGAGCAGTTTTTTTTGTATGGCAAACTTTAAATTAAAAAGAAGCTACGGCTCTCCCTATAACATCCAGAATGCATTGTTTGAAATAAGAGAAATAACTTTTCATTTCATACCAGCCCTCAGTAGTAGTGGTAAGCCGCGATCGTCTAGTGGTTAGGACACTGCGTTGTGGCCGCAGTAACCCAGGTTCGAATCCTGGTCCCGGCACTTTTTTTTTAACTCCTGTTATTTAATTTTTATTTTAGCCACGTTGAAAATAATTGTCAGCTTGGGTATATATATTTTTTGATTTTCAGAAACATCACCAAGAGAAGTTTTTTTATGGCAAACTTTAAAGAGAATTTACAGTTCTCCTTATAACATCCAGAATGCATTGTTTGCATTAAGAGAAATATTTTTCCATTTCTCTCCAGCCATGGTACAGTGGTAAGCCGCGATCGTCTAGTGGTTAGGACACTGCGTTGTGGCCGCAGTAACCCAGGTTCGAATCCTGGTCCCGGCACTTTTTTTTTTAACTCCTGTTATTTAATTTTTATTTCAGCCATGTTGAAAAAAATTGTCATCTTAGGTATATATTTTTTTGATTTTCAGACACACCACCAAGGGAAGTTTTTTTATGGCAAACTTTAAGGAGAATTTACAGCTCTCCTTCAATGCATTGTTTGCATTAAGAGAAATATTTTTCCGTTTCTCTCCAGCCATGGTACAGTGGTAAGCCGCGATCGTCTAGTGGTTAGGACACTGCGTTGTGGCCGCAGTAACCCAGGTTCGAATCCTGGTCCCGGCACTTTTTTTTTAACTCCTGTTATTTAATTTTTATTTTAGCCACGTTGAAAATAATTGTCAGCTTGGGTATATATATTTTTTGATTTTCAGAAACATCACCAAGAGAAGTTTTTTTATGGCAAACTTTAAAGAGAATTTACAGCTCTCCTTGAATGCCTTGTTTGCATTAACAGAAATATTTTTCCATCTCCCTCCAGCCATGGTACAGTGGTAAGCCGTGATCGTCTAGTGGTTAGGACACTGCGTTGTGGCCGTAGTAACCCAGGTTCGAATCCTGGTCCCGGCATTTCTCTTTGAAACTCCCGTTAGTTTTATTTTTGCCAAGGTGTATGAAAGTTGTCAACTAAGGTATATTTTCTTGCTGTAACTGCGAATTTTCATAAACATCACCAAGAGCAGTTCTTTTTTGTATGGCAAACTTTAAATTACAAAGAAGTTACGGCTCTCCTTATAACATCCAGAGTGTATTGTTTGAAATAAGAGGAATAATTTTTCATTTTACACCAGCCCTCAGTAGTAGTGGTAAGCCGCGATCGTCTAGTGGTTAGGACACTGCGTTGTGGCCGCAGTAACCCAGGTTCGAATCCTGGTCCCCCGGCACTTTTTTTTAAAACTCCTGTTATTTAATTTCTATTTTAGCCATGTTGAAAAAAATTGTCATCTTAGGTATATATTTTTTTTTGATTTTCAGAAACATCACCAAGAGAAGTTTTTTTATGGCAAACTTAACAGAGAATTTACAGCTCTCCTTGAATGCATTGTTTGCATTAAGAGAAATATTTTTCCATTGCCCTTCAGCCATGGTAGAGTGGTAAGCCGCGATCGTCTAGTGGTTAGGACACTGCGTTGTGGCCGCAGTAACCCAGGTTTGAATCCTGGTCCCGGCATTTTTGTTTTTTAAACCCCTGTTATTTAGTTTTTATTTAAGCGATATTGAAAAAAAAAACTGTCAGCTTGGGTATATATATATTTTTTGATTTTCAGAAACATCACCAAGAGAAGTTTTTTTATGGCAAACTTTAAAGAGAATTTACGGCTCTCCTTGAATGCATTGTTGGGGCTGAGAGAAATAATTTTACATGTTCCTTCAGCCATGGTACAGTGGTAAGCCGCGATCGTCTAGTGGTTAGGACACTGCGTTGTGGCCGCAGTAACCCAGATTCGAATCCTGGTCCCGGCATTTCTTTTTTAAACTCCCGTTAGTTTTATTTTTTCCAAGGTGTATGAAAATTGTCAACTAAGGTATATCTTCTTGCTGTAACTGCGAATTTTCATAAACATCACCAAGAGAAGGTTTTTTATGGCAAACTTTAAAGAGAATTTACGGCTCTCCTTGAATGCATTGTTTGCATTAAGAGAAATATTTTTCCATTGCCTCTCAGCCATGGTAGAGTGGTAAGCCGCGATCGTCTAGTGGTTAGGACATTGCGTTGTGGCCGCAGTAACCCAGGTTCGAATCCTGGTCCCGGCATTTATTGTGTTTTTTTTGTTGTTGTTGTCATATTTATCTTTTTTTGAGATAGTAACGGAAATCATCGACATGGTGATGGTCTTGTCGTCTACCAGAATTTTTTTAAATTCATTATTTTTCTCCCCGTGACTTCATTCTCGATGTTGTGTGAAATGGCTTCATAACACTACAAACTGCCTCATTCTTAATTGTCGCGTGGACTAACCTTACAACCCATTTAAAAATTAAGTGACTTTAGAATTTATTTATTTATTTATTTCATTTATTTTCAAGTTTTGTCACTGTTAAGCAAACTTGTCACCAAATTGGAGTTTAACTGCCTTCATTTGACTCACCTTTTGATTAGAAAGGCTGTAAAATACTTTACCTTTAACATAATTATGTCATAGTGGTGGATTTTACATCCAGTTATGCTAAACTACGCAAATAGGCCATTTTACAGTTGTGTGCTTAGTTACCTGGCCATGAATGCAAGCGAGGCTGGAGTTGGCCTTGCTTTGATACAGACCTCTCTGCTTTTCTTATTTAAATGCCAACTAGTAGCATAAGAAAAACTTGATTTGCACAACAAAAGCAGTGAGGTCTGTATCAAAACAAGGTCACCTGCAGCCTCGCTGCCATTCAAAGGCCAGGTCATTAAGCAGACAACTGTAAAATGGTCTATTAGATATAGTGCAGAGCAAGGTAGGTAATATACAACGGCCAGCTGCTCTAAACGTCAGGGCATGCGCACCAGTAAACATAAACCAAGAGCAGAATTTCCGTTTTGCTGATGCTCATTCTAGTCCACAGTGCTACTCGTTTTAAAATGTCGTTACGAGTAGAGCCCTCCGTTTCGCCGACCCCGTGACCAAAAGAAACCGAGGCTCTGGGGACGAGATTGGATGACGCTGGTCAAGGGGAAAGGGGGTATGTTTCAAGTAAAACTGTTTCTTACCAGAACACTTGACAGGAGTACATTTTCTTCTCTCTTTAAGTTTTGTCGGGCAGCTTGCTCCGTCATTCTTCTCGCTTTTTATGATCTTTCTTACTCGAAACTTTTTTCCTCTGTTACACTTTTTGGAGCATGGAGTCCAAGGAGACCATCCCGTTACTATACAGTCTAAAGAAACGAAGCCAAAACCAATGTCAAAATTCTCCTAACCACCTCTCAGTCCTATATTTTATTCAAATTGTCTTGGAAAAATTTAGCTTTCAGTCAAGACTCTTCCTAAGTTGATCAATTGCATTTTTCTGATTCTGGTGTTGCCTTCTTGAAATCATTTAACATGTATATAGTTCATGATCAGTGCAGAAGATGGTTGAGCTGAAAACGTTCTAAGAGTAAGAAAATAGTAAGCAGCTTTATTTAGAGGGTGCAGTTGACAGTAGCTAATGATAAATAAGTCGCCCTCTGACCAAGAACTTTCAAAATAAAAGATGTAAAAAAATACGTATTTTTTACGATATAAAAAAGAAAAGAAAAAATCTTCGATCAGGCGTTCTTTTTCAGCTACGGTGAAAAAAAAAATGCCCGTGTCTGATATCAGGTTAAAAAAGTTTCTGTAATGCAGAGTTCCCGTCATAATGATCTTGCAAAAGTCAATTGAACCTTAGACACTATAAATCAGGTGAAAGCAGTACCACCTCAGTTTTTGGAAAACGGCATATCATGTATCGTGAAATATTCAAATGCGTAGTAGTTATAGCCTTACCGTTGGCCTTTTCTGACGAACATTTTGGAAGCTTGCAGCGCCTCCATTTGATAAGAGAGTTTGTGTCAGGGCACGGCTTTCCCCCAGGCTCCGCTTTTTGTAGAATTGTCCTCGAGCGAAATCGTCCGCCTCTATGGCACGTGCCACGACACCCGCTCCAAGACGACCAAGGAGAAAGCTTACAATTGGACGGTTTGGGCACTAAGAAGAAAAAAACATTTAAAGTGTTAACCGGTTTAGCCCCAAATTGTTCTTAGCTAAATTCCCTTGGACATTGCCAAGGACCAAACCCTTTCACTGCCGGAGTCTAAATTTCTGAAACCTCATGCAAGATCAGGCGTTCTTTTCGTCTGCCACCATTAACGAAAAGAACGTCTGATCGCAGAAGAAATGGCACTGTTTAGATCAGTTTTCAACCGTCAAACGTAATTACACAAGCCGATCACAACAAACGTAATCAATGCAACAAGCCAATGAGAAATCGAAGTAAATGTCCACAAAACTGTTGGCGAGCGCGTGCTAAAAACGCGCGTGACTAAATTCGCGCGAGGCTATAGCTAGGCAGCTGATAAGTTGCGCAAACGACGCGAGCTTTTTAACCCAGTCACAGAGGGCAGTGAAGCAAAATAAAAGTAATCCAGGTTACTATTGGGATACTGAGTTGATAACCGCTCTATTATGTTGTGAGGCTGTATATGAACCCTTGCGGGTGAATATTAAACGGAAGCTTTTGAGAAGTACTTTCATAACTTATAGTCAAAGACAGCAATGATGTGACGTTTTCACCTACCGGAGCAATTGGGCTGGATACAGGATCTGGACTCCGTTAGATGTGGACATGGTATCCCGTCATTCATTTCGTTCTTGATAACTGCTCGGCCCCTAAGCTGTACGCCGCGACCACAGGTGACAGAGCACGGTTTCCATGACGACCAGCGGGAAACTTTACAGTGAACTCTTGGTGCTGTTTGAAACACAAATCCAGCAACGACAATAAACATGATGAGTGAAAAGAAGGGTAAAACGTATGAGCAGGTTGCCACACAGTATTTCTTCATTAACCTGTGCGTCATATTCATGCACGCGTTTGCTAAAGTTTGTCTTGGGGACATGGTCTAATAACTCCCTTTGAATTTCTGCAGGAGGATATCAACCGATAGTCCCTCAACATAAACACTCTGGGGCAGTTGACCAGTAATGAAACAGCCAATCATATTGAGACTCACAATACAAGAGACTACGTTCAATGTAGAGAAAGAGCTGCATAACCAGTCATTACAACAGCAACAGCAGCAGCTAGCTAACTCAGCGAACGAAACACTTACGTCTCACGGGGAAGGGAGGGAGTCCTGGCTTTCCGCAGTCTCCGAAAGTTTGCATAAGCTGCAGTTTAATTTGCCCAAAAGGTCGTGTAATGTCGCTCCCATCTTTACTTGGGAATGAGCCATGGGAGTGTGTATTCGTGGTGATGTTCCTTATAGGCTGCTGAGGTACAGATTTGGAATTCGCTGAGGTGAAGGTGATCCCGTCATCCGTGCCTAGAAAACATTGACGGATTTGATCGATTACAAGCTCAAAAGATCTCGCTGTTTTTCAGTTTTAAGGAGATGATATAAATAAATATGTTTGAAAACGAAAGCACGTTTGCCCTGAATGACTCGGACGCTGTCTTAATGTGATTGTTAACTACAAGGATGCTCACTAAACTTTAAACCATTGAAAGAAGGTTAGAAAAGTTAAAGCTTGACTCGTTTTTCAAAGTACAAAGTCACTAGGAGGTACCGCTGCTCTGTTGAATGCGTGTTGTGGTACAATTTTGACCTTGGTTCAATGTCAACTTTTCCTTTGTTTTATATTTAGTATCATATATTATCGCACACAAAAACAGTGGAAAATTAATAGAGGTCCTTCAAAGGTACCCTCACGGCTTGTCTCTTAAGTTGCACTAACAAGTTCGAACTCATAGCTATATGAGAACTCTAGCTATGCATTATTTTGCTCTCTTGTCAAATTTTACAATTATTAAAAACATCCCAGCTGTTAAGACTTGTATTAATTCTGTATAGTCATTCAAATAAAATTTAACTCTGTACTTTGTGTTGTGGAGACTGTCGAAACATTGCTTCTTCAAGAATCAAAAGTGCCGTGTTGTTTCTTAAAATAAAACTTATAATATTCTTTTTCCATTACCAGCATCCCATGGGTAAAGATCTTTGACGATAGTTCGTCTCCACGTGCAATTTCCGTCACACAGGTTAATCCGGTCAATACCAACGTTCCAATCAGGGCTTGGGTAAAGCTTGGCTACCGCTGACACCAAGTTGCGCCTGCTGTCAGCTTTAAATGTGGTGGAAACCTGGCCTACACCCGTGTACAACATTCGCGTCTTGATTATCCTGAGGATTAAAACAAATCAACAGAAGATTAAAGTACTCTCTTGAATAAATAAGTTGTACATCTGTACACATATATCGTGAATGGTTGCAATTAAGTTTGTATCAATATCACATGGGTCCCAAATATACAGTGGAACCCCATTTTTCCGGTCACCAACGGGCCACAAAAATCTGGCCGTATTAACGGGGTGGCCGTATTAAAGGGGTTCTTTAAATAAGAAAATGACTAACTGAGCCAGAATAAAAGGCCATATTAATGGGGTGGCCGTAAGGTGGGGTTCCACTGAACTACTTTTAATTGATCAACAATAAAACTAGGAATCGAGATCTTTTTGTTGCTATCGGTTGCAAAACTTTCACTTTCAAAGAATTTCAACGAAGCGCGTTAAACGGAACAAAGTCAACTTGTAAGTTTAAGTTATTTTTACTGTCAACCACCTTTAAAATTGAGGTTTCGTTTTCTCATTTTATGAAAAAAAAAAAAATAGAGCAAAAAGGTGCCGGGACCAGGATTCGAACCTGGGTTACTGCGGCCACAACGCAGTGTCCTAACCACTAGACGATCGCGGCTTACCACTCTACGATGGCTGGTGTGAAATGGAAAATTATCTCTCTTGGTTCAAACAATGCACTCTGGATGTTATAAGGAGAGCTGTGAATTCTCTTTAAAGTTTGCCATAAAAAAACTTCTCTTTGTGATGTTTATGAGAATTCGCAGTTACAGCAAGAAGATATACCTTAGTTGACAATTTTCATACACCTTGGCAAAAATAAAACTAAAGGGAGTTTAAAAAAGAAATACCGGGACCAGGATTCGAACCTGGGTTACTGCGGCCACAACGCAGTGTCCTAACCACTAGACGATCGCGGCTTACCGCTCTACTGGTGGCTGGCTGGAGATGAAAAATTATTTCTCTTATTTCAAACAGTGTATTCTGGATGTTATGAGGAGAGCCGCAACTTCTTTTTAATTAAAAGTTTGCCATAAAAAAAAAAAACTGCTCTTGGTGATGTTTGTGAAAATTCGCAGTTACAGCGAGAAAATATACCTAAGTTGACAATTTTCACACACCTTGGCAAAAATAAAACTAATAGGAGTGCAAAAAAGAAATGCCGGGACCAGGATTCGAACCTGGGTTACTGCGACCACAACGCAGTGTCCTAACCACTAGACAATCGCGGCTTACCACTCCACGATGGCTGGAGGGAGACAGAAAATTATTTCTCTTACTTCAAACAATGCATTCTGGATGTTATAAGGAGAGCTGTAAATTCTCTTTAAAGTTTGCCATAAAAAAAAACTTATCTTGGTGATGTTTCTGAAAATTCTTATTTACAGCAAAAAAATATTTATATACCTAAGTTGACAATTTTTTTACACCATGGCTAAAATAAAATTAAACAACAGGAGTTTAAAAAAGAAATGCCGGGACCAGGATTCGAACCTGGGTTACTGCGGCCACAACGCAGTGTCCTAACCACTAGACGATCGCGGCTTACCGCTCTACTGGCGGCTGGCTGGAGATGAAAAATTATTTCTCTTATTTCAAACAGTGTATTCTGGATGTTATAAGGAGAGCCGCAACTTCTTTTTAATTAAAAGTTTGTCATAAAAAAGAACTGCTCTTGGTGATGTTTGTGAAAATTCGCAGTTACAGCAAGAAGATATACCTAAGTTGACAATTTTCACACGCCTTGGCAAAAATAAAACTAATGGGAGTTTAAAAAAGAAATGCCAGGACCAGGATTCGAACCTGGGTTACTGCGGCCACAACGCAGTGTCCTAACCACTAGACGATCGCGGCTTACCACTCCACGATAGCTGGAGAGAGATCGAAAATTATTTCTCTTAATTCAAGCAATGCATTCTGGATGTTATAAGGAGAGCTGTGAATTCTCTTTAAAGTTTGCCATAAAAAAAAAAAAAAAAACTTCTCTTGGTGATGTTTCTGAAAATTCTTATTTACAGCAAAAAAATATTTATATGCCTAAGTTGACAATTGTTTTACACCATGGCTAAAATAAAATTAAACAACAGGAGTTTAAAAAAGAAATGCCGGGACCAGGATTCGAACCTGGGTTACTGCGGCCACAACGCAGTGTCCTAACCACTAGACGATCGCGGCTTACCACTCCACGATGGCTGGAGAGAGATCGAAAATTATTTCTCTTAATTCAAGCAATGCATTCTGGATGTTATAAGGAGAGCTGTGAATTCTCTTTAAAGTTTGCCATAAAAAAAAAAAAAAACTTCTCTTGGTGACGTTTCTGAAAATTCTTATTTACAGCAAAAAAATATTTATATACCTAAGTTGACAATTGTTTTACACCATGGCTAAAGTAAAATTAAACAACAGGAGTTTAAAAAAGAAATGCCGGGACCAGGATTCGAACCTGGGTTACTGCGGCCACAACGCAGTGTCCTAACCACTAGACGATCGCGGCTTACCACTCCACGATGGCTGGAGAGAGATCGAAAATTATTTCTCTTAATTCAAGCAATGCATTCTGGATGTTATAAGGAGAGCTGTGAATTCTCTTTAAAGTTTGCCATAAAAAAAAAAAAAAAAACTTCTCTTGGTGATGTTTCTGAAAATTCTTATTTACAGCAAAAAAATATTTATATACCTAAGTTGACAATTGTTTTACACCATGGCTAAAGTAAAATTAAACAACAGGAGTTTAAAAAAGAAATGCCGGGACCAGGATTCGAACCTGGGTTACTGCGGCCACAACGCAGTGTCCTAACCACTAGACGATCGCGGCTCGCCACTCCTCGATAGCTGGAGGGAGATAGAAAATTATTGCTCTTAATTCAAACAATGCATTCTGGATGTTATAAGGAGAGCTGTAAATTCTCTTTAAAGTTTGCCATAAAAAAAACTTCCCTTGGTGATGTTTCTGAAAATTCCTATTTACAGCAAAAAAAATATTTATATACCTAAGTTGACAATTTTTTTACACCATGGCTAAAATAAATTAAACAACAGGAGTTTAAAAAAGAAATGCCGGGACCAGGATTCGAACCTGGGTTACTGCGGCCACAACGCAGTGTCCTAACCACTAGACGATCGCGGCTTACCAATCGACCGACGGCTGACTACGAAAGAAAAATTACCTCTCATAGTTTGGGCAAAACATTCTCGGTATTAAAGGAGAGCTAGGACATGAATCAGTTTTAAACATTAAAGGGTTACAGTGAAGGTCTTTTAGCCTGCAGGTTGGCTCATGTTTGAGAGCATACGTGCGAGCGGCGAAGCGAGTGGCATAGTCGCGAGAAAGTGTCACTTTCTTGGCGCCTATTTACCAGACTCCTCCCCGCCGGATCGCTTTACTACCTTTTGAAAATAATTTTAGTAAGGTGTTATGTTTACCGAAAATGCCTACAATTATATCAATAGTTCCCAAAGCATTATTTATCTTCATCAGTCTAGTCACTTTTAATGCTTATCAATATTATTTTTGGAACAAGAACTGACTTGAGTGGCAAGCGAGAGTAAACTATGTTTTCAAAAATGTTACGGTTTATGTGCTCTTTGACGCGCGACCCACTGTTTCAGAACAACACACCTTGACATCAGTTAAATGCCAAAGTTCAGTTCCCGCCCCGCAATCTACTCTGTCTGTCACAATTGCAAATATCTTTACAGTTCGCTTTAATTACATTTCCTTTAGTATGGTCAATTATTTCTGAGAATTTGGACAGTATGACAATGGGTGACTTTACAACTGTTTGCATCGGTCTTGTGCTGTGGTAAGGCCATCTAAAGCTAGTCGCCTTTGACCGGCCTTATGGTCTTTTACACTTTGCCGAATCCGCCTGCTGCCCAATGTGCCTGAAAAATGGTAACACTTCTTGTTTCCACCAAACGGCAACAGTAGCATTTCACTCTGCCCGTGGATTGTAGACCACCCCCTGACGTAACCCAATGTGTGCAGTTTTTGAGCATTACCTGAAGACTTTCTCCCCCTGGTCTTTCATCTCCTTCTCCAGTCCCTCAACAGCTCCCCACTCACTGACAGAAGTGACACCGGGGGAGGCCATTCCGCCGTATTGCCATACGACATAATCCTTGCTGTGCGAAGAACCGATCAAACGCGACCAGCGAGCCATTCGTCCTGGGAAGTGCCGAGGATATGTAGCCTTTGACCATTTACCTTTAAAAAAAATACGTCATGTTAGCTGTTTTCAGTGTTTCTCACACTGAAGGCTTTATCTGTTCGAGCTTGAGAGAAGTGCGCTTAGCATTATTTAGACTGTGATGTTTATAACTGGCCCTACAATAATTTGAGTTAGCAGTGAGAAACAGTTTTGGTTTCGAGGTTGAAATATTCATCCTGCCAGGTCGTTGACGTGTGCGATAATAATAATAATAATAATAATAATAATAATAATAATAATAATAATAATAATAAAGTTTTTTGGGCGCATTTAAAAAACTCAATGTGCTAACATTACTACAAAATAATAGTCATTCTCAGTCGGTTTGTTGCACCCATGATAGGTCCAAAAATAATGCGACATATTCGTATTGTCGGTGTTGGACTGGAACTAGCTTTCGACGGAGGCTCATGCGGGGGAATATCATTAAAACGTGGTTGATGTCATTTGCATTCGAAAAGACCCCCTGCATTAGCCTCAGTTGCAAGTTTGTTCTAGTCCAGTACCGAGAATCGATTGTGGCCTATATTGTACAGGGTGCTTTATCCAGCGAGGGGTAACGGAACTACAATACCAGCCAATCATCATTTAGCTAGCGGTACTTTTCCCGCTCTTGCTGAGGGTCACATGGTTTGCACGAGTTCTGTCTCGTTTACGCGTCATTTCCGGCCTTTCATTCTCCTTACTCTGAATTTTGATTGGGGGAGTTATAATTAAGTAGTCCAACATATGCGACTGAAGTGATTAGCCCTTCAGAAAGGCGCAACATCTCCTCTTGAATTAACTTTCTTTAGGTGCAAAATGGAGATTAAACTACAGAATCTAATTATAACAGTAAAACACTACATTAAAGAAGCACAGTCACGGTATTTTGAGTTATTTTGGCCACGCACAAAATTACCTTTAAATTGAAGAAAACCTGAAAATAGTAGTTTACTAAGGTACATAAAAAAACAAAGAGATAAGTCAGTTAAAAATAAACCATAAAGTAACGAGTATGGTTAAAAATGGAAAAGATTAACACGGTTTACAAACGACGAGTTTGAAAAATTTAGGCTGAACTGTGAAAACCGTGACGTAGCTCCTTTAAGGCTACGCATTAAGCGCCGGTTCTGTCTCCTTCATACATCTCTGTAGTCTCCTCCGCAGCCGTGTTTTGGAATGTCACGCAACGCTCCCCCAACGCTCTTTGGGGGGAGCGTTGCGTTACATCCCAAAAAAATGGCTGCGGAGGAGACTAACATCTCCGAGGTGAAAAAACGGAGAGAAACGTTAGAGAAAAGAGGTGATACTTGGCCGTTTAATATTCTTCTCGCTTGCGCTTCAACGATGATTTATAGAATGCTTCGAGGAATTTGTCCCTGTCAATACCAATATTTACAAAGAAAAAAAAAAGAAGAAAGAAATGAATGCTTACCGATGAAAGTGATGTCATAAGTTGCTCCTCCACAGGCGCAGCAAGCGTATTGATCATGTGGTTCGTTTTGATCTGGCGCTGCTGTCAAAATAGAATAAAATAATGTGCATATCTATGGTAGGGACGCCTTTGCTTTATATGCCAACACAATTTTTTTCATTCACACAATAAATATTTTTTTCAAAGATGCTAGGTGTGTCTAAGCATATACCGTGAAAGACCTAATACGATTTCCACGCTTTTAAGTTAGATGCTCGAACAAAACACGTTCTTATCGTCAAATCAGAGTGCTTAAATGAGACACTTACTACGTCTTCAGGGTAAATGGACTCTGAATGATATTGTTAAGGTACAAGACTAATTACTTTTCTAAATATTGCAGCAGCAATTAGCCTTTTGCTATCGAGTCAGAGATAAGAACCACCGTTGCTGTTGTCGACAATTGACCTATTTTTTAAGCCGGTGCGCGTTGAATTCAGCGTTAGGTATTCAATTGTCTTCACACAAAAAGATCAACTTCAGTAAAACAAACCAATTTTTTTTTCAGACAGCACTTCTTGTGTGCTAAAAGAAAGTGACTTCGTGTTCTTTCTCCTCCGCAGTTTATACGCATTACACTTTAAACCAAGAATTCAGCACTTCTGCACGTTCGCTCTGCAGTAAAACCAAGGTTATTTCGAACTCCCCGATATGTCAACTTCAAATCATTTTCTCGTGGATGTGTATACTTTCCAGTCACTTACTCTATATCTTGTATTTTGTATACTATTACCGTTATTATTATTATTATTATTATTATTATTATTATCATTACTATTATTATTGTTATTATTATTATTATTATTATCATTACTATGATTATTATTGTTATTATTATTATCATTATCATTATTAAAATTATTATTATCATCATCATTATTATCACTATTACAGTATATTTACTGTATAACGGTTAGCTCGAACCCCTGACATCTTGAACTGTTTTTCTTTTCTCTTTATTAAGACTTTGAGATGGCGGTGTTCAAATCACCCGAACTTTTAAACTATTATACTACCCCTGACACTACACAATGCCAAAATAAATCAAGTTTTTCTGCAAATATTATGATGCAACAAAACAAAGCTGGAAAACAAGATACAAATAAACTGGTTTATATCTGGAACACTCCGCAGTGACGTCACTGTGAATCATTACGGTAAATTTGAAACTTCTTTGCTTTAAAGATTGCAATATTTATTACGTGGGGCAAGACAGTTATAGACAAACGTCTGCAAATCTAGGGTTGTGAAGAAACAAAATATCGTCTTCAAATGATTTATCTCACGTCGCTAATTAATATCAGTGGCAAAGGTCGTTTTCAAGTTTACCACCGTTATCATCAGTAATTTTCCAAACTAAATTACGTCTACGATAATTTTTTTTGTTAATGAGGAGATGAAAGACTACCGACGAAAAGAACAATCGTTTGACAAAGATGGGAATTTTTTATTGTGATCACGTGACTGTTATGGCATTGTGTTAAACAAGTTAACCAATCAGAGCATTCTTTTTTAACCAATCACGTTGGAGCAAAAACCAATTGTGTTTTCCCGCGCTTTGCGCCGCCGCCGATTCCACGTTTTTCCTCGACTCCAATAAGCTTGTTACGTGTTTTCCAATTTGGTGAAATGCAATTATTTTACGACAGTAATTAAAAATCGCTTTCTATTGTCGGCGCATATCCTATATCGCACCATGATAATGAACTGTTTAATTTATATCTTCCTGTCAAGTATTTTGAGATTGAAAGATTGGATATACCGTACCGAGGATACACTTTTGTGCTTTTATCAGCAATTTACCAATATATTTAACAGAAAATTTGCAAAATATCCGCTTAATTGCGCTGTTAGTCGCGAACGACGAGAAAGCGTTACTTTTTTTTGTTTTTCACATTGTAGCCTCCCTTCAGCGTGTCTGAACGGTTACAGTGAATTATCTGAGACATACATACATGCATTCTAACACAATCAGTGTCTGATGTTTCCGCAAATCAATTAAACAAATGCGGCTGACGTTGAAATAACTGCGTACTCATTTAATCATAGCATGATATTGGCTGCAATGTTTTACAAACAGAAATGTTTGCCTGTCTGTTGAATCGTAACACGCGAAGAAATTGCTTGGTTGTTACAAAAAAAAAAAAAATCCGGAAAAGGCAAACTAGGAATAGTAGAGAACGACATAAAACGTCTCCCCGTCTGACGATAGTTAAATACGGATTGAAGACAACAATGGCAACAACAATACACGAAACAATAACATTACAACAACAACCTTTAACTGATTTCACTCCAGGAAACTGTTCAGAACAGACTAGAGCCGCTAAAGTCGCCATACAGGCTTTCTCCTTTAGATCGGCAATCGCGGACAAAAAAAGGACAAAAGAAAATGAAAAAGAAAACGGAAAAACTGTATAGCACCCAGACGGGTTAATTCAAGACTGGCTCCACATTGCCTGAATTGAAGTCCGCACTTGAGGGATCATTGTTCCTATATATTCTCTTATTCCCGTTACGTCGCCGATGGGGCTATTAAGGTGTGGAAGCAAGGCAAGAAAACGCCGAACGAAAGAAAGCATCCAGAAAACAAATAAATCAAGGAATACCGACTGAGATTTCACATGGAAAATATAAAAAGTGCGCCCCGGGTGTAGTTAAATCTTTTCAGCAACTCAAGACATACTAATCGTATTTAAAGGGTAGTGTACTCACCCCTAATTCAATGTCGTGGCTTTTCACGTTTTAACTGAAAAACGTGATAATTTGTTTATGTTTCTCTTGCAAAATCCTAAGAAAAGCCATTTTGTCTTGAGCGTGTAACCGAGACAGAAACCAAACAACTTATAAATATACAGCATAAAAGACCTCCGCTAAAGAAACAAATAAAGCCCTTTGACGTAAAACAAGTTCAGTTTTGTGAAACTTCGGCCTCTTCGCTCGTCTCTTCAACGTTAGAAAAAAGGCTCAAACTTAATCTTTAAACAACTTGTCTGAAAGAGGAGTTCTTTCACAGAAATAAACAATGTGAAATGTCGGGAAAAGTTCACTTACTTCAATGTCTGCGGTAGGTGGAGACGACACTCAAAGAAAACCCGAAAGTCGGAATACCTGTATTGGAGCAGAAATCTTACACCGTTTCAAAGCTGGGCCGCCGGTGTTAAATGCCGACTCAGTTGTATCGTATTCCGTGTTCCTGAATTGCCAGGGAGATGAAATGTGTACGTATGTGCGTTGTTCTAGACTTACGTCGTCTTTATTAGGAGAGTACGTTCGCAAGACGATATTTTGAATCTTATAAAGTGAGATAAATAAAGCAACAAACGTGACATAAATCTATTTTGCTGGCCTCAGATAGACTTTACCGCTTCTAATCTGGGATAATCGACGATGGTATTCAAGTGCTAAATGATGGAACTTAAAAAACAATTCGAAGGAAATTTTTCTGAAAATTGGCAATCCTGCGTTGAAATGCCCTGTTGCATCTATAGGACACTGTTCAAGATCACTTCCTTCACACGCAAACCCAAATCCGCGACCAACATGGCGTTATGTCCAAATTTATCTTGGGTTTTGTAGGTCACGATATTCCGAAATAAAATAGCAGGTAACTCTGCACGCAAGCGTTGGTCTTCATCAAGTTATAAACTATGAGTGTAATTGTTTCGTGTCGAAATTCGCCTCAAGGCAAATTAACCATTACCCCCCTGAAACCAGATGGGTGCAGTAGGGCGGACATAATGGAAGTAGACCCGTGTTTTCGGCTAGCGCAAATGGCGAATGGAATTATCCAGAACATGGTTAACCCGTAGTCTGCGCATTTGTGAGTGAACTTTCTTTGTGCACTGAATGTAACTAAGACATATGTTTGAGAATTCGATCTGTTTCATTTGCCGGCCGCATCACTGGTCACCACTGTGGTGATGCTGAGTTTGGTTTGAGTTCCGATTAAATGCAAGGCTTTTCGCACTTGTTTAGGCCAAAGATTTTTTAAAATACTTAACAAAGACTTTGTAAACGAGCGATCATTTAAAGCTCATCACCAATAACCATGCCTAACCGCACGCTTGCTTACGAAAGGAAGCTTAAGACTCGAGCTTAATATCTCACGGCAAAAACAACAGCCGTTGACAGGTAACAGCATGTTGTAAAGGTTTTTCCCACTCAGGCCGAAATTCCCCACGTAATATTTGTAGCCTTTGAGCTTTTTCGAGCTGTGAGCGTCATCGGCGACCGCCAATTTTTTTTTTCTCTCAAAAAAATTCGCGCAATTCAAATAAAAAATAATCCTTCACCGTAGCAAGAAATGAAAGGAATGACCCATGAACTTATTGTAACTATTTTCTACTTCTTAAAGCAATACAGAAACCAGTTGGCAAGCATAGCTTTCGCATTTTCAAGTGCATTCGTCCGGTGGTGTGTTTTCTCTCCAGAAACTTCTTCTTCGTTTAATTCTCGGGGTTGAAATTAGAATTCAACTTTTGCAGCCCGTTAAGGTCAGTTTCTGGTGCATCAGATATGACACTCAGTTACCTGCGTGTTGTGTCTTTGAAAATTCTAACGGATCCTGGAAATCTAAAATGCCGAGATAAAATGATCGTTCTTTTGTAGTTCCCTTCGCAGTCATTTACGGCTAATTTTAAAGATGTACACGCGCGGAATATAAAATCCGCTTTACGTAACACCATCCAGTCCTTGTCTGAGGTGAAAACGCAGTTAAACATTAATGTACTCAAAAACGAATAAAACGCCGGACAACTTACCTGGGCGGCTAATTTGTTCCTGTGAAACTGACGAGCATTTCCCATCGCTACAATGAGTTCCTGCGACGTGAAGGCCAGCGCAGATTTCAAAGTAGAGGATAAAAATTGCAAACAGCCTCATAACTCAAGAAGACTACGAAGTCCCAAGGGAAGTGACAATATTGACGGCGAACTGCGAGATCTGTTCAGTGATGCTTTGCAGTATTTGGAGGAATGCTCAGCAGTTGCGCGGACCTTGTTCCTCTTAAGCTATCAGTGCCCAGCTATGACCTTCTTATTGATCAAGCGTAACTGTTTTTATAACACACTGACGGAAATTTGAGTAATTGCTTGGGTACATACCGGAAAGCGCTATTTATACCCAATACACACTTTGCCTTTAGCATCGACTTTCGTCGCATTCCTCTTAGCTTGGTGCGGCGTCAATTTGTGACTCTGTATTGAAAGACCGGCAAACTTGAAAAAGAATGATATCACCAAGCAATAAATTACTAAAAAGGGTCTTAATGCAATTTCAACACTTACAACATTAAACCGGAAGTGAGGTTGCGAACAGTAGGTAGTAAATTTTTACAATCTCAAGCCACAACTTTGCGTAAATATTTTTCTAAAATAACGAATATGCTTTGCGTGCACGTACAATTTACGTGTAAGTGGACTGACGTAGCTAAACAAAAAATAACTGAAATTCTTGTGTCCACAAATTTCGACGAATCAAGATTTAAATCAGTGGTATTCCAGCTATCCAGTTTAAGAATTGTTTAGCGATCGAGTGCCCGTATACGGGAGTAGGAGATGGAGAGATAGGAAAATCTTAAGCGAATTTTTCGCAGCGAGATAAAAATTGTTTTTTGATCGATAACGAAGCTTATGTTTGAGCGCTAAAGATCCGTTGAAAGATGCGATACTAAAAGGTAAGCAATCAAAAAGTATACTAAAGTATACTTGACTAATGATATCGCCGTCAGTAAAGAACGCTCAGTGATCGAATAAACATGTGCAAAGACAGGTTCAAAGAAAGCTGCGAATTGTTCTTGGGGAGTATAAAAGGCGGTTCCCCTAGTGGAGTGATCAGATTGTGGTTTGCTTAAGTCTCTTAAGTCATTATTTTTCCATCCACATTTTTATTCAAGTTCGTTTTAATACTCAAACCACACATTCCAAGCCATCCTTTCAATTGTTGTGTTTGATAGTTTTCCCAGTTTAATTTGCAGCAAAGCTTGATTTGCGATTAATTCGAATCACCCCGCGTCTCGACAGAGAAACTGCCAAGGAAACTATGTACTGCACATACAAACGTGAGGGGCTTCATCAGCGTTAAACAGTTTCTCTTCTTAGCGAACAACTAGACAAACTACAAAGGCAGTTTTAAACTCCTTCTGAAGACGCAAATCCAAGCACAATATAGGGCAGGCTCTGGACACGACGTTCGTTGGTAACAAGATGACCGCAAATCCGGAAATGGGACGGAGTAGCAGTATCCTCTGGGGGGCTATTTGCGTCTTTGCCTAATTGAATGAAGCGCTAATTAGCACCGGAAATGGCTTAACTGATTTTATATTACAAGGTAAGAGCAGTGGTTCGGCTGGTGCAAAAGGAAGAAAAGTGACAGCGTGTTTGGTTAAGAAAAAAGGTTCGAGTATTGTATAGCATGCGTTGTCTTTTCAGGCTTTGGAAACCGAGTGCGTGGGTAGACGTTTTTTCTGCTTGCCGAAAGATTCGTTTAGGAAATGAGTTGAAAGTTTAGAGTTCTCAAAATTCCTTACGATGGATACTGATGCATGACTCAGCCTCGTGATTTCATTTCACATTATAGGCGTTTCAGAGGCAAATACCATTCCGTATGAATGAGTGGAGACTTTTTGAAGTATTGTGCGCACGTGACAGCAATTGTGCTTTTACTTTATCAGCTTCATGCGTCAAATATCAAAAAATTCCACATCTTACAGTTTCACTGCTTTCGTCAACTTCCATGACGTCAATTCAGTCAAACAGGTGGCTTTGCTAAAAACACACTTTGACACTTTCTGCCGGTGTCCGTAATCTCGTTCTGAAAACGCACGGGCATCAGGCCAGAACGACCAGAACAGTTTCAAGTGTGAATTTTGTAAGATACCATAAAGTAAACATACTCACTGAGGTCCACACAAACACATACCGGGACGTAAAATGCCACTTGTTTGCAGACAAGGGGCAACGGATCTAAGCTTAAATCATCGTCTCTTGTTGCAGATGATCTTTCTAAACCGCGTTACAGAAACAGCATTTTATTACCAGCCAGATTCCTCCCCAACCACTGAACTTTATCAGTAGAGTCAGACATGTTTGTTTTTATGAGTAGGCTGAAACCACAGTATAACTCGTAACCGCTGAAGCCACTGAAGCCACAGTTAACCCACTCCCTCGTTCCTTCACTACTCGCCAGACTTAACCAATATCATTATATTCTGCCCAGAAATCGATAGCACCGAATTGTCTTGCCCGTATTGTGTTGTGTTGTATTGTTCATGTCGTCTGCGCCCCAATTCCGTGATTTGACAATGGAAGGATCAACAAATCAAAATGAGAGAATTACCAAAGCGTTACCGGTTGCGGTATCCAACTTTCCTACCACCGATTATTATCCTATTACGTTTTCCAATCTGTGACACGCACGGAACAACCATAATGGAAATTTGAAATACAAATCACAATCACGAAAGCCTTGATATTTTGTAGCGGATATCCGACTGAATCATCCCTGCAGAGTTCTATGACTCTATGAATGAACAACAGTTTTACCAAATAATAATGCCCTCGAAAATTCACCTCGATAATTTTAGCGAATCTTCACCAGAGAGAATTTTGACTGTGGTTTACATTATGCCTGCGATGCTGTCAGTTATTGACCTTGTTATTGGCCCCGTGTACGTTTGACATCAACCGCGCGAGTGTTGGCAAACGTGATCAGCAATTGTAATAGCAATAAATAGCCTTAGAGATTAATTCGAGATTAGCGGTGGGCGCGCGTCTTACCGTAACTCCGCAAAACCCCAGCTTAGCCGCGGTCAGGACCGCGGTTAAAATAAAAAGCCGATTTGCCTTGCTAACCCAGCCAGGATTACAGTGATCGCGAGATTGACCCGAAATGGTTCTAATCCATATCCTTGGCGAGTAATTAAGACGTTGTAACTTGTAAAAATGTTACAAGGTACAAAACGAGATTAGCTATAAGTCAATTAAAAGAAGCAAACAAGCAAACGAAATAAAATAACATTGACTGAAGAGTCGATTGTTGACGCAACTGATTCATATCGATCGCATGCTCTGAATGCATGCGTGCGACCTCGGACAGTTCTAACCAGGAACAGTAAGTAGCTTTCGCTAACCTCGTAACATTGTGACAAGCCGGCCCAGTCAGAATCAATAAGAATCAGTACTACTAATCTGAAAAGCAATGATTTTTAAAGTTGTCATTTTCGTAATTGATGTTTCTGCCGTCCAATGTTCGTTGCTGAGCCTTTGGGCAGGGCCCTCTGAGCCGGAGGTCCGGTCCATGCCAGTGAGCCATCGGTTTCCTGAGAGACCAATTCTAAACGAAGGAACTTTACTGTCACTTTGCTTGTTAGACTTTTGATACTTTTTGTTGTTGTTGTTGTTACTGAAGGGGGTTGGACTTCTTTTCAAGGACCTTCGGGGTGGTTTAGCAACAAGCTGTGTGTTATGAGTACCTTGAACTCAATGGCCGGTTAGGTATTTCAAGAAAGCGTTCTTTTTATAGTTCATAGGCCAGGGGCCAAATAGGTCAAGCAAACTTTCTGTCTCCTGTTTTTCCTCCGTTTTGCGTTAAGTATTAATCCGGATTTCCTTATTCAATTTTAACGTCCCATCAACGCGCCAGTGACCTCGCGTGCCGGGGAGGCGCGGGTACTCCCCAGCTTTTTGCTGAAAGAGTGCCGCGCGTTTATAGAAAACCTTATACTTTTTTAGACCAAAGTAAGCAATGTTTGAGACCTTATCTCAGGCCTCAACAATTACGGCATGAATTTGCTTAAAAAGTTAGAATGGATTCAAATTTTCCAAATTTAATGGAGGCTTAATTATAGAAACATCGAAACATCATACCCAATTCTAAAGTGCAAAACTGATACCTCGTCTCGGACCAACCGGTCAATAGTTACACCCAATTCCGATCAAAGCGGCTCAAAACCCGGCTCAAAAACCATACTCTTTGACACATACCTATTTTTGACATATATCTTATCTAGACGAGGAACCCCGGGCTTTACATGCTTTTCCATCAGCTAGTGCGGGCATTTACATTTGTGGGTGGTTTAAATCTGTAACATGCAGACAGGAAATCTAATTTATCTCTCTTATACCCTTGTGTTTATCAACTAAGCATTCATCAAGTGAAAACAAGACGTTTTTAAACGGTCTGTGTGTCATCCATCTTCAAACTCTCGATCAGGGAGGAGACATGAAAACTGACAAACAGAACCCGTTTGTGGCCAGAGATTTTTGTGGTAAAGATCAGAATACACAGGGCTGATATGCGTTCAGGCCGCCGACTAGGATATGGAAAACATACTGGAACGAAAGTCCGTATTAAATAAATCAGCAACTGCCATAACTAAATGGGTATAGTGAAACTGCTTGTACAAGCATAGTAATTTCTGGAGATGGAGCAAAAGAAATACTTGAGGGCGTGAGTGATCTTGAGGGCTTTGTATGCAGATCATGTAATTTCATTAACAAAACCGTCGTAATTGAAGATCTAGAACACGAACTGCTCTGTATAAAGATGATATGATATATTAGCAGAAAATAACACACTTACAATACTTTGTCATCAGTTGGGAGCGCGAAGGCGTGGATTGCAGCAACTTTAGTCCACACTACGCCAGGGAAATTTGAAAATGCAGCTTTATTTCTACGGTTAGGCCTACCGTCCACACTAATCACGGTCTCCAAAACTGAGCTTTTCACAAAGGTTCTTCAAACCGGAGAAACTTGAAAACGCTGGCTTTGCGTTTTAATAAGTGTGGACGGAAAAATCGGAAAACATATTTTGAAAACGGAGCTTTTAGATGACATTACGATAAACATGTGATTTCCATGCCCGGATTTTCCTCAAACACAAATCCAAAATGACCGGTGATAGGAAATAGCAAATTTCTTCCGCAGCGTGGACGGGGCGTTCAAGTATGCATGGTCTTCCAATTTCATCAAATTTTAACGATGTGGCCGTGTATTTTTAACACCTGTTGATGGAAATGTTTTGAGCACCACTTTCAATAACAGTCAGTGCTTTTTTGTCTCGTGCCATCTGCCTTGTAACACGAACAATAAATACCAAGTCCAAAGTCCAAGTCCAATAACAAATTGATCAACTTACTCAAATTCATCAAGTCTAAAATCCGCCACAGAATAGCTCAGAATATTTCCTTTAAAGGTATTAGGAAAACAAATACACCATGCGCGCGTCCTCGAAAAGCAGATCAACCAAGATAGCAATTCCCCGGCCAACGCATTTTAGCTGAATGTCATACTGTACTGATTATGTACACATCAAAGGCAACCTCGATTTTAGATTTTAATATAGCTATTTATTATGCACAAATGTTTTCTATCTTAAACATTATCTTAAACCACTATAGAAAGGAATTTCATTATGCAACTAAATTGACTGAAATCAGCCCTGATTCACCAATAAGCATTTGTTGTTAAGTGCGTCCGAGAAAAGCTGTTTCTTAGCAAAGCAAATAGTGCATAGAAATGCAAATGCAAATGTTTCTACCAAAACATAGAATTTGGTATGATTGGAATCACCTGAAATTAACCACTTTCCACGCTTTTGCCAAAACGATACTCTCACTCGATTCATCTTCTCGATCAGAGTTGGACCGTTATTCCGTAGTTTCTTTTCCTAGGTACCTCTGATTTCATGGTAATAATAATAAGCACGGTCATCGTTCCGGTTGCTTGCTTAAACAGTTCATAATATGAGATGTTTTCAGATGTTCCTCTTCAGACAATATCCACGACTTAGCCGGCGTGTGCGTAAATAGACGCCAAAAAAAATTAGGTAACTAACAACAGCCTTTTAGCGCAAAGGTAGCGACAGGCCGTCACCTCACATCTGCCAGCAGTTCTTCCGGCAGCCAGTAACAATACAAGAAGCGTCCTAGGTGGTTTAAAATCAAAGGAAACTACTATTTTTATTTGTTGGGAGAAATCCTGGTTTTTTGACAAAGCAGCATTTATGCGACTTGAGCTAATACCTTATATATAACTGGTTGGAGTCAATGATGGTAATTAATGGTAATTAATCGTAATTATAATTTAATTTATGAACGTAAGCAGGATTACTATAGGAAATCATATTTTATTAGGACTGCTGAACTGTGGGACTCGTTGTTATCCAGTATTAAAGCAATTAATTCATTCACTACGTTTAAGACCAGCTTAATTAACATTTATTTATCAAAGTGAGGAATTTATAGTCCTACTGACTAGAAACTAAAAAGGTTTGATACTTATACAATAATTAACCGGTATTTGTCACATTTATTTTTGCTTGTATTTATTTTTAGTGTATATATTAAGTGTATGTTGAGTTTATTAGGGGTTTAGATAGCAATTGGGGCGCTAGTTCTGTTTCATTCCCCCGTCCATCCCGTACTATTTTGAATTTATTTATTTGTCTATTTCAAGTTGGTTGTTTGCCTATTTGAATGCATTTGTTCTTGTGTTTTGGTGGCGAATTCAATATAATAAAATAACGTACCGATTTACCATTTCGAAGAAAAAGAAAAAGTTATATATTTCTTCTGCGTAAGAAAATTTCAAGAAAAAAAATTTAAAACGGCTCTCTGTGGAGCCCTCTAAACAGCTCTTTTCAGAGCCACCACAAAAACAAGTCTTCGTTGGCTTTAGTCCTTTTGTCGTTGTTTTGTTGGTGGGAAATTGGAAATGGAAGTAATATCCATGTCATAGATTTCCACGATACATATTTAACCTATAATGATGTGATAGGGCTTTTTCAAAGAAGAATGCCTGGAACCCTCATATCATTTGACTTAAAGTCCGTTTTGGCAAGGCAAACGTTAGAAAGAGTAGCCTACAAGACTTGACACTTTTTGGAATATTTTCTCGTTAGTACTCTTGCCCGGATCATTACCTTGCGAGCAGCATTATTCTCAGTCGGGAAGAAGGCTTTCTCTTCTAGGAAGTTTGCTGGAGACTCTCCTCGCAGGCCGCTAGGGTACCGAATCATGAGCGTTTTGACAGAAAAACGTCCGAAACTGGGAGTGCAGCAACCTTAACCCCGTCCGACCCCAGGCTGTACGTCTATGAGCAAGGATCTGTTTAGTTTTCTTGACTGCCAGTCCAACAAGATCAGAAAGGAGATTTACGTAGCTGAAAGCCTTGATTGTAGACAGAAATAGAAATCTTCCATATTTTTGTGATGGTCTGTGCATCATCTCGGTTAAAGAAACAGAACTTTGACTTTATCTTCCAAAAATAGCAACCATACTGGGAGGCCGCCCTCTTATCACGCCCTTTTGGTCCGCCCCGCTTTCCTCTACAGATACCGCCGGGATAATATGCTATCAGATGGAGTCTCTGTTTAAATCATTTGTCTCTACGATCATCAAAAAGAGAGCTCTGGAAAAAAGGTCAAGAATTCTAATGATAAGAGAAAGAAGGCGGTTAACAAACCGTTTTTCATCAATCAGTTACTTGCTGTTTCGCACATGTATTGTAACTGAGGCAACTATAAACATGAAGGTTAGACGGAAACAAACTGTTTCTCGGGTTGTTGATGAGCAGAATGGTCTTGTAAATTCAGTATGCGACGAATACGCCCCGGATGTTTAAAAACCCGGCTAGAAAAATTTGTCTACGTAGGATAAACACACCCCCTATTATCATTCAACCCAACACGATTCAGCCCAACACATAAACTAAATGTGATAATTTCATCTAACTAGTCTCTATGACTTGAAATGAAGTGATGGCAGTATTTCTTGAGGGAATATCACCAGTTATGATACAATTGCATGTAAAAGGTAATTAAGAACACCTCAGTTTTTATCCTCCCATACAAACATTTTCAGAAACGATTACTCAGTACTGCTCTTCATCAGGCGAAAAGAAAACCTTGAGCTAAATTTAGAACAAGACTCCAGTAATTCAAGCTCTCCGTAGTATAAAGGAACATTTTCTCATTTACTAATTTATCTCAGGTTATGCATTTTTCATTGTCACGTTTCATCCAGTCACGTATTCTGCAGAAGAATTAAAATTCCGAAAGTAAAAACATTTTCATTTTGACTTTCGGCGAGTCCGGAGACATTGGGAACTTGCTACTAGTCTGAGGTGGATCAACTGTGCTTGTGCAATAACCGGTGTTTTAGATGACCATGCAAGTGTCATTCGTAGTCTTGACTGCTCTAGTAGCTGAAAGGATGTTCTTGTTGAAAAGATTACTCTCAAGAATTATGTAGTATTACACCTCATCAGAGCACGGATAATGCATTGCCTCTCGAACAGGGATTACCCAAAGCAACTTAATTAGATTACTTTACCTAAAATCAAGTTTGGACGTAGACTTGCCACAAGTCGACCTTCCCTTGTTAGTCTTGTTCATCTCCCCCTAGCCCGCGAAGAGGAGTTTTGTCGCCCTATCCGCGCCTAAACTGCGTAGCAGAGCATCATCGCAGTTTAATCCGCGCCATAAGGTCATATTGGACTTTGGAACAATTTAGACCCCTTTTTAAAATCAAGCTGTTCAGTTCAAGTTTTTAAACGTATCTTAAAGAATAAGCTTTTAGACAATTTTGTAAATACTCCCTAAACTTCATTTATTTTTAGTATTTTTCGCGACTACAAAGTTTAGATAATGTTGTAAATGTTTTTTTTTTTTTAAATTTGATTAATTTTGATTGTGTAGTTATTAGTAACTTAGTAATTTAAGTAATTGTTCCCGAAAAGCCCCATTGGGGAGGTAACAATAAAGTATGTATGCATGTAAGGTCTCATTTGAGAGACTGGGGCGGAATTTGGAAATCTATTTGCTAAGACTCATGGGACTGCGATGTTAATGGGGTGTGCAAAATGGCGGCGAAGGAATTCATATTCAGCGAAAATGAAACGGGAGTTCCTGGTTTGCCTCTTTAGCGAACGTGATGGCGGCAGAAATTGGTGAAGTAGAACTAGAGGACGGGGAAATCAATGATTTAGAGGATGGCGAAATAGACGAAGATATACTTCATGTCGCGGAATCGAAAAACAGTGTTTTCTTGCCTCTAGAACGTCGCTGCCAACGCGACTCATTTGTACGTGATCAACACTTAAATGATAATTCCTACGCAGAGAAAAACCGAGATTTCGGTTTTCAGGGTTCTAGCCCTCCACCTGACAGGTGGGAAACTCGCGGTGTGTCTTCTTCTCGGGGAAGATTTCCGCGATCCCGCGCAAGTACAACGGTGAGAGGAAGCAGAACAAGAAGAAGAGGTTTTCGTGGAACTGGACGACACATAATATCCACGGGACGAGGCAAAGCTTTCCCTGCGAAGAGAGGCAGTACGCGTTCGCGTATCCTTTGGTACTTCATATTTCAGTTTTGCACAGAAGTCTTGTAGTAGGCTGATACATGTAGGTCTTTGATCGTAATTATTGTAACTTAAATGTTACGGCAACGCCATCGTTTTGTTGACTGGTTTCAAACAAGAATGTACATTTCTATTAGATTTCAAGAGATATGGTTGTGCATGTATATTTGTACCAACTCAAGGTAAACAGATCACCCTGAAAATCAGTTCAGTAATCAAGCCATCAAAGGTGTCTTGAATGCTCTAGTGTTGCGTCCATAGACTTTGTATAGCTTTTGTTACCATTTCATACATGTAGAAGACTCAATCACTTTGATATTGCTGGTTTGCTTGTGTATGGTTGGTCTTAATGTTAGCATGCTGGACTTCGGGTCAGGTAATGTGACCTTGGCCTGAGTCATTGTGTTGTGCTGTTGGACAAGACACTTTACTCTCACAGTGCCTCTCTCTGCCCAGGTGGATAAATGGGGTAACCCGAAAACACTGACTCCCGGTCCGCAGACCCCCACTATGGACCGGGTCCACCAACTACCTATGGACCGGTCCACGGACTCCCCCGATGGACCCTCTCTATGGACCACCCCCCAAAATATAATAAAATTAATAAATAAAATATTTCAGTTTCGGGTTGTCTAATAGATTACTCGTGACAGCGAAATTCCGAACGTTACATTGTAAAATATGTAACAGACCTGGGTTCAGGCTCGGGTGCAATTTAAATCATTACACATTGCTATTTCCTTTGCTGTGGCCATAAGATATACGAAAGACACGTATGGGGAAGCCTCCGGGAAGCCTCGAAATTTGTGCTCTTTCCCCTCGGCCATTTTGTTCAGCCCATTTTCCTGTGGGTTCGTGAACTTGTTCCAGGCTTCCCAATTTGCTCAGCGGAATAACAGATACAAACAACAATTAACAGCCTAAAAATATATCTTCCATAGCCAGATTGAGCCATGAATGGAAGGTAAGAACTTTCCTTCTTACCATCGGCATCTCCTTACGCTGAAAACAGCTTTTAGGCATTTTTTTTGGGAGGGGTGGGGGGGGGGGGTTGGGATGTTAAAAACCTGAGTCTGTTACATTTGCGTAGTGTAACACTTGAAAAATCTCCGACACAAGTCTGAATCTATTAGACAACCCATAAGTGACATCTTTATTTATTACTTTTACACTATGTTAGGGTGGTCTGTAGAGGGGTTCGTAGGGGTAGTCCATGGACCGGTCCGTACGGTAGTCCGCGGACCCGGTCCGTTGTGGGGGTCTGCGAACCGGGGGTCAGTGTTTTCGGGTTACCTGAATAAATGGTTACCCTGTGATGGTTTAGAATCATCAACAAGTCTTGCAAGACCTTGAGTGGAATACACGTGCAAGGAGATCACTGCATGCTGCCTGGTTGTAATCACTGTCTATGTCGCAGATATGTCCTCAGCATATGAGAACCTTTACATATAAGTTGCTGGGAACTCAAAAGATGCCAGCTTGGACCACTTTTAATCCTTTTTATTGATCATATCCTTAATAACACTACTATATACAGCCTTTCCTCAGAGACCTAACTTGCCACATCCCCCTCCTGATGAAAGACTAAGGCCTCCATATATTGACAAAAGAGTGCTACCACATCCTGATAATGAAAAAGAAAGGTTGCCATATTCTCTGCCTGACATCCGATCATGGACTCCACACCTTGAAGAGAGGGGGCAGGGTTATTCTGATACTGATCGGCCAATACTGCCACATACATTCCCCTTTGATAGGGAGAGAGTACCTCTCATGGAGTTGGAAGACAAATCCAGATCATCACATAATGAAAAGACAAATTCTGATCCTGTAGAGCTCGATGAACAACCCAGAAGATTACTATCTCCTTTGGATGATGATGTTGATGATTACAGGATCTTACTGCAGCGACATCGTCTTATTCAACAACATCTTGCTGCTCTTGAGAATCAAGAAAATTCAACTTTGGGAGATGATAATATCATTGACGACACTTTTGTAGATATTCCAGTTGAGGATACACAATCTGATTTGTTGCTTGAAAAAGAAAAAAACTTAGAAACATTTAGTGATCACCTTGGTCAAACTTACCAATTAGATTATAGGAGGCAAGATGATTTCCAGTCACATGAAGATGTGAATTTAGCATACTTTGAAACCAGCAGTGAAACTAATGATTTTGATAAAAGAAATGAACAAATGGATAATGAAATGTCTGGTGAAACTGGGACACCAAAACCATTTCTGCCATTTAAAATTAAACCACGCTATGGCAATGTTCCTTCTATCAAAGAATTGAGCCAACAAGATCTCGAACAGAGGAAGGCAAAGCAGCAAAGCACAACCAAGGGTAATGGTTCAGAAAATAGTCAAACTCTGTCACAGAATAGTAAAAGAGAGAATCTTTCAAAAGTCAAGAAGAATCGCAGAAAAAGGAAAAGAAAGGTATCACAAAATGCAAGACAGAGTAACATAAACAGTCGACCAGTTGGAGCTACTGCATCCAACCAAAGCTCACATGTTGATCCTTATAATGAGCTGGAAGCAAGGCTTCTGTCTCTAGCAGGAAGCTCTGTTTCAGTCGAACCAAACAGGTATGAAGAGTTGAAATAACATATCAAACAGCACTGACTTTAAGAGTCAGTCATAAGCAGCAAACAAGTGGGATGGCATTTTATTTGTAAGATGATCTACATGTACAGTAGTGTTGATATACTGTAACTACATGTAGACCTTACTGGATCTGAGTTGAATAGCATCAAGCTGGACCTAAATGAGAAATTCAGATAGATTTCTAAATAATGCACACAGTAAGATGTGACTTAGGTTCATGGTGATAATGATGAGTTGGTGTTATACTGTAAGCTTCTGTGTCTTAACTATAAGCAGTGACTTTTCTTCAACATTATGAGGAACTGATCTTGGTCTTTGTGGAAGCCATTACAAGTGTAAGGTGGCTTGCAATGGATATGTACTAGTTACATGGATAGTAGAGATGATTCTAGACATCCTTTGTTGAGAGTTACAAATTTAGAGTTTCTTTCTTTGTTGAGGGTCATTGCCAGAGTTTCCAATAAGTTTCAATGATTTGCTATCAATTTATTTTTAGAGAGGATGCCAACAAAAAACGAGAAAGACGTGAAAAGCTCCGTCAGTGGCAAGAAAAAATGAGTAGGGAGAAATCTTCAGATCTGAGAAATCAACAACCTGGAAACAAAGGACGAGGAAAAAAGAAATTATCAAAACCAACCAAAGATGACAAGAGAAGGTCTAGCTTTCAAAGTATGAAGTCAGATGAAGACCAGAAAGACAGGGATCCACACAGAAGGACAATGAATTCTGCCATCTTTGAGAGTGATGACTACTTTGAGATACCCATGGATGTAGAAAGTGATTCAACAGGTGAGTGGAGAAATGGAGCAACTGTATTATTATGGCTTTATATTCCAGGTGTAATACTGTTTATAAGAATGGCTTCCATTTGAGTTTCAAATGTTTGGTTACATTCAGTTTGCTACAGTGTAGGGGATTAGTTTTGAAAGAAATTGACTCATTCCACACTCAAATGATTTGGCATGAGTGGAAAATCAGGACTTAGTTAAATACATGTAGAGTCTGGTTTGAAATTATTTTTAAAATGACTGTTCAAGGAATTGTACTTTGTTTTGCTGGTAATAATAACCTTGCTACAGTAAGACAGATCAATGTATTAAAAAGTTTTATACACAAGTCATAGAAGTACGAGTCCAGAATAAATTTGCAGTCATACTCTGAGTTCTTTTTATTCAGATGTGTTTTTTGCTGGAAAACATTTGTCAGTTAACTATTTATTGAGATGATTCCATTAGTTTAGGTTAGTACTTGTAAGTGTGAACTACATGCAATGTATGATCAAAAGGATGTGTGGCTGAATGCTAAATTCAGTTGCTCTGTATCTTTCTTAAGATGGCCCAGCCCTTCCATTGATAGATGAGTCAGCTGAAGATCTCCCTCCACCGCCGCCCCCATTACCCAGTGGAGACCCAGGTAACTACAGTTGTAACTTACCCTAAATATTAGTACATGTAAGCTACATTTAGTAAGTTGTATGTAGCTTACATGTATTTAGGGTAAGTTACAAAACCAAGGTAATCTTTCTAGCCAGTCACAAAAGACACTAACAATACAGTCACCTAATAAAAACTCGAATTAAGTAATTAGACATAGCCAATGCAAAGCACAGGAAACAAGTGTGAGTGAGTTATGATTGGTCTTGGTTTGACCTCTGATCGGCTGAAAAAGTGGCGTGAACCTTTTTAAGCCTGTTGTGTTTTGTAGTTGATGCAAGACCTTTTCAACACTCAAATGAAAACTGCTCTTCTGAGCTAAGCAATTGACCTAGAAAAGGTCTTGCTATTTTGTCTTCCAATCAAAAGTAAGATGAAAACAAATCATGACTTGCTTGCACACGTTTTCCCTTGCTTTGTGCCGACTACATGTTATTACTGTGATTTGATTTGATTTGATTTGATTAGTCCACTGGATTGTCTTTGCTACAGTGGTGACAACCTGTTGATTAGCAGGACAAACTTCACCAGTAAAGTAGTTCATTTACGTGTGTGCTAATGTACAATGTACATGTATCCAGATCAGTTGGTCTGTTTTATTACTAATACTATGATTAGCCTGTACTGTGTTTTCACTGTCTTTGTCTTCTTACAGCAACTTCTCTTTATGTTGAACCTGGGCAACATCCTGTAATGGTGAGTTCATGTAAATCAGTTGTCAACATTTTCAGCATGTTCAATGAAAATATTCCACTTTGTGTTCTCCATAAGGTTTATTACACTGTTTAGAGCAGTTTTCATTTGAGTGTCAGAAGTAATCAGGCAAATGTAAACTGGTTGTGCTACAGTTCGAGATTGACTGACTAGTCTAACTGGTAAGTTATTGGTTTGGGTTTTTTCAACACTCAATTGAGAACCGCTCTAAGGCAAATGTGCTTTAATGTCAATTCATTTCCCTCAGCTGATCAGCTTCTTTGTTCTTGCATCTTGCATGTCTGACTTTGTATTGGTAAGGAGAAATGAGCTCTATGCAAAATCATTGTTACTCATGATTGTCAAAAGTAGCCAGCTGCCCAGGAAAAGAGCTTTCTACTTAATTCATGATCTCAGCCCACTATCCTGCTGGGCTTATTCTTCCAATTCTTTTGAAAAAGATGGGAAAATCTGCTACATAATCTAACAATCATTGCAGCCACCTTGAAAACTTTGTGATTACTGTAGCTCATATAATTGAATTCAAGAGACATCTTCCATGCTTTAGCACTTGGCAAAGTTATCTTGTTGGTGTCTTTATCAGCTATTTCTGATTGATTCCATTTGATTTGGTCTATCTAATATTAGGGTAGGGTGCAAGATATTCTATATGTCATACATTTTCTTGTTAACTGTCCCTGGCCCCTCAACCCTTCATAGATTTTAATCATTTGGTAAAGTGACATGGAACGCATCTTAAGCTTAAAGACCTAAAGGATGTTAAATGTTTATCATTGAGAAATGATTATGCAAGTGAGCATAAGATGGAACCCATCATTGTTAGTAACTGTGGATTTTCTAATGTGGCTGCATTCAGCTTTAAGATTACTGTACAATACATAACGTATGATCAATGTCTTCAATAGGTGTAAAACAATTACTTATTTACATTGAGAAAATACGGGTCCATGCACACACATTTGAGAGAGCTTCTGCTTCTTGTCTTCACAGGTGTATCCTTCAGGATATTTCCCCATGGAACAGGTTGTTATTTACATAATTTACATGTTACTATAGAAGTACACAGTAGAGTAGTGTTTTTAATCATTTCACACACATGTAGTTTATTTTGACCAAATTTCATTTTTCTCTCCATAACTTTACAGAAACATGCTGGATAAAAGAATGATTAATAACCTTCTACCCCATTTACTTTGGATTGTGGTATTGCAGTATTTTTCATGCAAACAAGTGAATCCTACTATCCATCTCAAACTAGGAAATTAAAGTCCTTAGATATAATATTATGATAATGTTATTATTTCCACAGAATTACACTGATTGGTTGGGTGGTGCAGTGCAGATAATGCCAGCAACACATGATGACCAGCAGTTTCAATATGGAGGTATGTTAATCACAAAAAAAAATAATCTGATGAGTAAATAAATTAAAATGTTTAACGAGGAAGCCACATCAGCTGTACCTGGTTTTCTTGTGGGTCCTCCAACCAGGTTCAATTTGAATTGGAAAAGTTGGTTTTTCAGGGGGGTGGAAAACTGGACTAACAGGAAAAATTTCTAGGGGGAAAAGCAAGAACCAATAACAATTTCAACCCAGAAGTGGCACCACAGGGCTGTCAATAAGGGCCGCAACCCGTAACACCTGTTACAGCTGAGTATGTTTGATGGACCCTTGATGTTTTGGGTGAACTGGCCGATAGATGATACAATTCACTCATAAAGTAACAAGTTTGCTATGGGTGTGAAGATCAAGGCTACAGGTGAATTACTGTAAAACTTAATGACAGCCCTGTATTAGGCCATAATTTGAACCAGGCCACATCGGTGGGAGGCAAACATTCTCACCACTGTGCCAACCCTGTTCCCCTAAAAGCTAGATATTGTCCTGTCATAAAACACATCAAGCTTCGAGAACTCTAGAGAAATGTAAGTACTCATGGCACACACTATAGCTATAGTATCTTAACAAGAAAGGTGAACATCATCACCAGAATTTAGTATGGTAACGTCTGCATTTCATTTATGAAAGTGTAGCATTGCACATACTTGATACTGTTTGAACAAAATATCTGGGAGTTTGTTTGAGCAGTTGTTTGTATTTTTGTAGCAGTCATTGCAAAATGCCCATGACCAAGGTGTAGTACTTGTAAATACAGAGAAGCTGTTAAATTGTGTGTTTCATGTTGAATATGATGTGCCTTGCAAGTGAATATGTGAAAGACCATATGCTGTATCCTTAAATTTCACAGCTGCTTAAGTTGTTTGTGTAACTGCGAGGTCAATCATGTCTTCACGATGTGCCTTGTTAAAGAAGCACCTTAGTTTACTTCTCCAATGCATGCAGATAAAGTGACACTCTACTACACAATAATATCATAATTGAAGTTTGGGATCATTTTGTCTTGTTACAGAATTTGCAAGCCATGAATCATATCCTGCTGAGATTGAACGAAATAATGAACAGCCACCGGGTGAGAGCAGGGATGTGTCAAGTCAGGATAATTCTGATGAAGATGATGAGGCAGCCCTTAGGGAGCAGCTACTGAAATCCTTAGCAGTTAAACGGAAGACTAAACTGGATGTTGGGGTAACTAGAAACTGTGATCATTACAAATGTATATCATGAGTTCCGGTAACTGGCAGATTTTTCCATCCAGTAACACAACTGTGTGATGTAAGCTATGTTGTTGAAAGAGCACTTTGGTGGAATGGCTCATTAATGGAACAGCTCCAGGTATCCCAAATTGTTTCAATAACTGTCGATAGGAAAGAGATTTTGTCTCATGTAGAAATATATGTTTATTTAATACTGAACGACGTTCTATGTTTGAGTACAGAATTAAAGGAACTTACATGTATACAGCATGCTGATAAATGTCAGTTGAATTGACTTCTTTCTATTGTAGAAGGATGCAAGCTCTTCAATAAGTATGTCAGTAACCAGAAACCAGAGAATGCAGTCGGCAAATACAGCAGCTAACAACAGAGTGCATCAAGCAAAACAGCAACAGACTTCTAAACAGGTAAGTACTTGTAAGCTTTAAAAATTCCTCTCCCTCCCACCACCACTTTACACATTCAATTGTTCTAATTTGACTCCCTGTTCTCTATGAATTTAATGCATCTCAACAGTCACAAATCCTTCAATTTTGCAATGCCTCTAAATTTGAATTGGTTTCTTCATTGTAAGTATTGTAGAGTATTTAAATCCTGACAAATGATTTTGACAAGTCCTCAAGTTTCCTAGCCTGTGAACACAGACAGATTTCCCGCTTTCATTTCACACTGCCAAAAATACCATTGCAAAATTCAGCATGAAACAAAAGCCTGAAATCCATCTGTGTTAGCAGGCTATGAGTTTCCTTGCTCGATGTTTAACCCTTGCATATCTTAACACATGTAGGTATCATTTGTCGCACCTCCCAAGCATGATCCTGTGGTGATTAAGCTGGGTGAGGATTCTGACTCAGATGAGTCAGATGCGTCAGATGCAGAACCCGCCAAAAAACCAGCATCTAAATGCTCTGGAGGTGGAGGCTTATTTGGAGGACTAGAAATGATGATCAAGGAGGCTCGCAAGTCTGCTGAGGTAACTTAAAATGTAACTGCATTCACCCTTTATTCACCAGAGTGGCCAGTATCAAATTTGTTCTAAAATAACAATTACATTTTTTGTTACATGGCTTGTGTTTGAAGCTAATATAATGTGTACTCTGATTGGCTAATTCTAAGGCATTATTCTCTTGTAATGCCCAAGGGCTTATTACAGGCTTGCAAAAACAAAGCAAAAAGTCCATATAATAAACAACTTATTAACCTCCAATGTTTGGTCTTTACAGGAAAAATCTCAAATGTCGACTTTGCCGTATTGACCTTGCTATCGCTTGGTCAACATGGCAACGTCTTGGTTTGAGATTTTCCCTTAAAGACCTCACTCTTGGTTAAAAGTAGTTATTACTGCAGCTTTCAATAACATCCAAACTCTGAAGTTCAAAGCTAACTAATGATCACATTTCTGGCTGCCTTTGATCATAATAAATTTCAATGACAACCAAAGATTCCTGAAAAACAAGAGGCAAAATCAACCAATCACAACCCATGGATGAGACCTTTTGAAGCTGTTTAAATAAAGTTCTGTTTCCTGAGAGGTTCGCTGAGATGATTGACAGTACTTAGCAAAACATGAAACCATTGACTGAGCAGAGTTTGTGTGTTGTTGAAAGGTGCAGTTATTGCAGGCTACCGCAATCCTATAAGAATGAATTATTATATGAGGTTGCCATTACACATGCTTAGCATGTTAGTAACAAATATTGAGTACATTGGTTTTCCACTGAGAATAAACTGGATGCAAAGAGTACAAGTTGATCATCTTTGTTTTGACCATTAATCGCTTAATGCCCCAAATATGGGTACTTCAAATTATTCCTTGTGGTGGTAATGACATTTTGCACTTTCTGTGAAACAAACAATGTACATGAGTTTCACATTTACACTGAAACATTAACAACATGTTAATCACAGAGCAAAGAAAATGTGGAAACAAACTCACAGTTACTGTATACGTATCCATGCCTTGATAAAACTTTCATATGAGTTACCAAACAGTTGTCATCACATTTTAGCACTACCTGAGCATGAGAAGGTGGCAAACATAAACACAGACATACAGTACAAGTACATGGACATGGACACGACTCAGGATTGCATAATTTATGTGCATTCTTTTGGCTGCTCTGCCTTCCTAGACCAGGGACTTTGAATGAAACAGCAATTTTATATCCTTATCGTTTAGGCTTCTAAAGTGAAAGGAACAGTGTCACCACAGGCAACCGATACAGAACACCAAGACAATGAAGAACTACCACCGGAACCAAAGACTCCAGATGCAATGGCCCACATGCCTGAACAAATGAAGACTGAGTACAAGAAGCTGAAGGAACAGTTAGCACTGCGTGAGAGTAAAACAAGGCAGCCACTTACTACTGTTAATCAAGAAAAAGGTACACTGTACATGTAGGAAAATGAACCCCAAACTACAGAAAATGTTTAGTTGTCTGCTTAATCCCACAAGCTGCAAGCTTAATTATTTATCATGTTTAAATAAAGGTTACTTACTTACTTACTCACACTCACTCACTCACTCACTCACTCACTCACTCACTCACTCACTCACTCACTCACTCACTCACTCACTCACTCACTCACTCACTCACTCACTCACTCACTCACTCACTCACTCACTCACTCACTCACTCACTCACTCACTCACTCACTCACTCACTCACTCACTCACTCACTCACTCACTCACTCACTCACTCACTCACTCACTCACTCACTCACTCACTCACTCACTCACTCACTCACTCACTCACTCACTCACTCACTCACTCACTCTTACTACAAGATAGTTCTTTTTAATGCACATGTACTTTATTGTAGATTCCCATTCAAAAGCAAAATTGAAAAACTGCATCAGAGAAAAAAAAACTACTGAACATTTAGTGGCTTTTGATTGAATTGCCACCCATTGCAGTTTCATGCACACTTCTAGAGATGCTAGAAACAGTACTGGATAAAAGTATAGCTTGTACCTGCATGGTGCCGGAGTGAAATGACAGCTAACTGTTAGTTTTCTGATGTTCTCTTTTCTAGTAGACAGTTCTCCATTGGTAGAATCTGAGGATCAGGTACAAAATGCGACAAGAGATGACGACAGTCACTTGAAAGATCTATACAGTTTTGTTACAGGCTGTGAAGAACACTTGTCCAAACACAAGTGAGTTGTTATCTTGTTGTCTTAAGGACAGCAGTATTTTTAGTATGTCTGTCTGGTACATCATTTTTTGGTGATTCAGTCTGCAAAATTGAAACTCTGAAATACAATACGTGGCAAATTCATCCTGCGAGCTCAACTCCAATCTCATCATTCATATGTACTCAGCTAAATAATGTGCTGCTGCATTCTGCCACATTACAGTAGTTGCTGTTTATTGTCTACTATAGTGAAACCCGTATTAAGTGGACACCCTTGGGACTTTCACTAGTGTCTGCTTAATACATGGTGTCCACTCTAAACAGGTTCTAATATTCATTACACAATATTGGTGTGTAGTAAAAGGTAATTATTAACCCTTTTGTAACACAGTTTAACACGGTGTAAGATCAAAGACTGCTCAATGCTGCACAATGTCCAATTAGTCAATGCATCAATGTGGAATAATCTACTTAGCTATAAAACGATATCACTGAACAATGTTAAAGGAGTCTGAGCCGAGCTTTTAGAACTAAACAGCCCTTGAAGTGTCCGCTTATTGCGGGTTTGTGCAACAAAATGACTTATCTTGGTTTCTGTGTCCGCTTAACAGGGGTGTCCGCTGAATGCAGGTTTATTTTACAGTGAATGTGAGAAGAAAATTTAGGGACACAAGCTGGTGTCCACTTAACAGAGGGGGTCCGCTTAATACAGGTTTAATACAGGTTTCACTGTACATGCATGTGCTTTTTTCTTTTCTTGATTTAGGAAAGTCATTGAGAAAGACAAAGGCATCCTGAATAAAATGGTGACAGAATTGATTGCCAAAAAGCGATCCCTTGCAGCCCAGGAAGAAATTGTGCGCAAACTTCAACGGGAACTTGAAGCTGCACAGAAAGTTACCCTAGCCAACAGAATGCTTGTAAGCAGGCTACAAAGTAAGACAAAGCTGGTAAAGGAGAGAATCGGGGACAAGCAGCTGGCAGCAAGTAATTTTGAAGAAGAGCTTTTAAGAGCTAAAAGTATTATTTCGGCAGTGAAAAGAAAAATGCCTATTGCAGGCAATACAGGATCTGGAAGAAACAGTCCTCAAGTCGAATCATTGGCTAGTGTCAGTAATGAAAACCAGAAGTTTACAATCACTTCTTCCACTGCTCAGGAAATTAAAAACTCACTAGATGCAAAGCTCAACAAACTATCCTCTTCAACAAAGCTGGAAAACAGAGAGAAAAGGAAACTGGAGGGTGCCAGTGAGTCTTCATCAGAAGAAACTGTAAGTTTCTTAGTTTCTTGACCTGTCATTTATTGCTAATATCGTTCACTTTAAGGTTAACTATGTGACACTGAAGATATAAGCTACGTCATGCATGTATAAAATTATTTGAACTGCATAGGAAGGAACAAAGCAGAAAGAAATGATCATCAGAAGTTATCCTCTCACAAGGGATGCCGTCATCCAGGAATTGCCATTTTCAGGAGGTGCCTCTTTTAAGAGGTGCCTTCTTACATGTGGCTTTTAGGAAGTGTCCACCTCAGAAGTGATTGGTTTCAAGGTTTTCTTTGTAGGGGACGTCCTTTTCCAGCAAGTGGCTGTTGTGATAGGTCCTGCTGCTTGGAGTTGCTCCACTGTTGACATTATATTTTAACAACCCTCTGCTCTTCCAGTCTTCTAGGGGGAAACGTGTCACTTCAAATTGATACACATAACTGTACTTCTAAGTGTTCTGAGAGAACTCCATACAGTTACTGTACTGCTAGTCAAAAAAAAATTATTACAAAGCCTTGTCATTTTTCACTAGGTGGCCAAAAAACAGAAAGGTGTTGCTCAGGGAAGCCCAGTTTCATCAGCACCCAGCACTCCGAGGAAGTCCGCCACAGCTGAACGTATTGCTCAAGAAAAAGCCAGGCTTAAAAAACTGGAGCATGAGCTGTCAGAAAAGCTAAGGTTATATTCACACAGTAGACAGGAGGATGAAGGGAAAAGCCATTCTTCAGTGTCACCAAAGAAACCATCACAAAATAACAAAGACATTTTTGATGTCACTGGAACTGAAATAGAGGAAAAACAGCCTGGTCCAGATGCTGCAATTAGTGATAATTCAACTCACGCTTTATCAGAAAGACAGGATGTGGATTCAGAGCAGAGTAATCAGTTGTTAGAAAGACAGGGAGCAGTTGTCTCAACTAAAGATAGTGAAAGTGCAGAGGCAATGGAGTTAAACATCAATGCCCAGCAAATGGAACGTATCAGAAAATTGCAGGTGAGTGTCCCAATGTATACCAACTGTAAAAGCCAAAGCTACATGTACCAGGAGTTGTATTTTGCACCCAAGTTGTCTATGTTGTATTATATATACAGTGGAACCCTGTTAATCGGGTCACCAACAGGTCACTGAAAGCTGGCTGCACATGGGGTTCTTGGAATAAGAGAATGACTGACTGAGCTTTTGTTTGGGCTAGAATTAAGTGGCCACAAAAATGAGGTGGCTGCTAACATCCTCTCCAGGGGAAGTAGACTGAATTTCTCCTAGATACTTCATGCTATGGAACCAGAGATGAGTGTTGGCCTGATTGACCACCAGGCTGGAGTGCATGATAGAAAAAAAATCTTATTCAAACAGAGAAAAACAATAACCAATTTTAGTCTATACTGTGGAAAAACAGTGTACATGTATCATTCTACTACTCCCCAGCTGAAAAATGCAAAACATAATTATAGGTACACCCCTTACCTTTGTTTCCCTCCTTCTCTACCTTCTTTAATTGGAATTGTTGGCAGGAACTGATTTAGTCTCTGCAAGAAACATACATTCCTAGATACGGACAACTGTAATACTAGACACCATTTTGGGGAAAGTGGAGGAGAGGAATTACCAGCCTGAGGGCTATTTTGGGAAAGCCTATCACTTCTATTTGAAAAAACAATTTGCTAATTTATTTGCACAACTATTCTTAGGCTGAGAAGGAAAAGAAAGTTCCCCAGTTTTCTGCCTCCGATCTTGATGACATCCCATTAACAGCTCATCAGCGCTCTACACTTTGTGTTTGCTTGCCCTATGGCTGTGAGCTTAAAAGCGTTGTGACAGACCAAGACGCTGGCGGCCTGTGTGGAGAGGAACACAAAGACACCAGAACTGTAACAAGAGTGATCACCAGAGGAGATGGTGATGAAGTTTTGTTATGTCCTTTGGAAAAGTACCAGAGTCAGCTATTGCACTTGAAATCTTACAGGTAAAAATGTAACTGTAAAATGTAGTGTTATTGGACCAAGACAGAGTCAAGGTCCATGAACCCCCCAAAAGTAGTCCCTATCCAGCCATCTTGACCTAACAAGCTTGGTCAATAAAGGATTTATTTATTATATGGAATAAAGAATGCCCCCAGAAAATGATCTTTGCTCTTGGTACACAGTGCGTAATGCCTGCTCAGTTAGCCAATCACAGTGCAGGATTTGGTTCATTTTGCCCACTCACGGAGCTATTAATCATAGAATAAAGAAAATTAAAGCAGCATGTTGTTTTGCAGATTGAGCCCATATTTCAGAATCCAAGGTGGATATTCTCTAACATCTCTCACATTCTCAAACAAACTGAATCCTCTCTGGCCTTTGTGCAACTTTGACCTGCAAGGCAAGTGTAATGATGAGGACTGTAAATTCCAACACGTCATTACATGTAAGCTTTCTCAGGAAGAAATGCTCCAGGATCTGGCCGCATATGACCCAAACCTCACAGTGGATTGTAAAGACTCGAAGGAAGTGCATGAGCATGTGGAATGTTTCACAAAGGCTTTTACAAAACAATACCAAGGCAAGATGTCATGGGATGAACTTTGTATATTACTGGTTAATGAAGTTAGAAAGCACAGGAAAGGGAGTGGACCTTTTAATGTTTCTCTTCAACCTCGAGCCTGGCAGTTGCCACAGACAGAAAAGAGACAAGTAGAATACATGGAGGATGACAGTGCAGATGACATAGGCAAGGGGATTGTTTTCTCTAGGAAAGATCAATTGTATGATGCAGTTTCACAACCAAGAGAGGCTGTGAGAAATCAAACAAGGCCTGCTGGTGAAGAAAGGTGAGATAAATGTCCTGCCTTGATGGTCTAGACATACATACGCATGCAGCAGTCGTGTCTGCTTTTTGTAATATGCAGTACTTACAACAATTCAGTGTAAATCATTACACTTACAATGTAGTTAATACTCTTCAACATGATATTTGCAAATACCAAAGGAGTGGAAATACTTTAGTTGCTTTATGCTACAGAGTTCTGCCACAAGCTCTGGCTGTATGCGTTACTTGGTCAGATGCAGACTTCACCTTAATCTCCTTATCTTGGCAGACATTGTACATGCTGAGTGTAATGCTCTATGCTTTCCTTTTTTACAGTCAAGAAATACGCTACTTTTTGGAAGAGTACAATAACATTGAAGCTCTTGAAACATCACTGGAAGATTCTCCTGGTGACATAGCTTTGTGGACCAAGCTAGCTAGGTTAAAACTTCATCAAAACAGTGATGATACCCATGCTGAGAACAATATTAGGCAGGCACTCAGCACACTTGCAAGGGGATTAGAAGAGAATGCACAGTCAGAGGTGTGTTGATGAGTAGTAAATAGATGTATGCCACATTTGGATATGTTATAACAGCTATAATATGTCAAATGGATTCTATGTGAACTCTGATTTGCTAAGAAACCATGTTATTTAAATTCACCATGTTAAAAAGAGTTGAAATCTAGGTTGCTTGTGGGACATAACCGGGGCCATTAGAGTTCTCATCTTTTGTTTTGTCTCTAGAGGTAAATAATTGTTTTTCACACATATAAACCATTTAATAAAGTGTGTAAAGAGGCTAAAACTATGGACTATTTTGTCAATGAAATAGCTGATACACTGTCTTTTATCATTTACACAACTTAATGGAGGTGTCATAAGGTCAAAATTGTTTGACCATGGCCAGTTAAGACCGGTACCAAGTATTTCAGTTTAGCGAGAATTGAACTTGATCTGGTGGAAGCTCGTGGATGTCCCAGGCACCTAACCTCCATTTTGAGAATCAGTTGTGAACTTTGGGTTTACTTTTATACCACAACCACTTTTGCCATCATTCTGAGGGGAGAGGGGTGGGGTGGGGAAGGGAGGAGTAACCATGTGCATGCTGTGCCTGATTGTTACATAAAGTGAATGGTGATGGTTTTCTTGATGGTTTTCTTGATGTTTTTTTTTTTGTACAGGAATTGTGGTTAGAGTACTTGGAGCTGTATTCCTCACAGAGCAACAGAGATGAGCTCAGAGAGATCTGTGACCAAGCTGTGGAATTTTCACCAACCTACAGTGTTTGGTGGAAGTACCTGGAGTATTCACAGACATACCATGACAAGAGGACAGTTTGTTTACGTTTAATTTCCTTCCTCACAGGGAACCCAGGAGATGCAGGAGAATTTCACTCCCACTGTATTCTTGAAACACTGCTTTATCTTGTACAACTAGAACTTTATTCTGGACATTACAAGTCAGCGCTGGCTGTGTTTAAGGCAGCTATAGCTAAGAAACCCAGCAGTTGCAAAGAGGTCCCGGAATTGTCCAACCATCTGCTGCCTTCTGACTTTTGTTTGGCCTGGTTGGCATATATCCACGTCTTTGAGTTTCACCGACTTCCTGCTGCTTGGTTTGATCCCCGGCATGGCAAGCCGTCTAGGATGGTCACAAAAGAAGACTTTGTGTTTCCATGGAAACCATCTCAACAATCTAGAGCTCCTGGGGAGAAGCTGCTGGTAATGTTTCAAGGTAAAGATACCGCTTTGCATTCCCTATCATTTTTAGTTGCCTTGCATGAAGAATTAACAGTGACTGTGACAACCTCATTTTTTTGGCCCAAATTAAAGCCCATTTATTCAGTGTGGCCAATTTGATCGTTTTCTTTCCTGGAACCTCTTGACATGATCTCATTTCAGTGCTCTAGTGGTTGCATTATAGAGCTGGTAAGTGGTTCCACTCTAAGAACAACACCCAAACATGTCATATTGGGATTAATTGACTAAGAGTTATCTTTCTCCTCGAATCAGATGCATTAAAAGCTTGCAGTGTCCTAGCAAAATCTTCCTCGGACAAACCCAGTATTTGCCTTCCATTGTACAAGAACCTCATCGCCCTGGAGAGAGCTTACGGCAGAATCGACTCTGCCAGAGGAATCAGCCGCCATCTACTGAAGGACAATTCCTCAGCGGTAGTACTGTGGCTGTGTCTAGCAGCCCTTGAAGACTCCACAGAGAAGAGCAGAGAAGCAGAGCAGGTGTACCTAGAAGCACTAGACAAGTGCAAGGGTCATGCCGAGTTATCGTACAGTGCGGCGCGGTTTTATCTGGAGCAGGTTAGTCTTCAGTTACGATCCTGTGGATATTTATTATGAATTGAATACTTTGAGTACAGTGCATGTGGTAAAGTACAATAGGCAAAAGTGATTGTGTTTTATTAGTGTCATGAAGCTTTGCTGCTGTGTCTTCTATGTATTGGTGACTGTATTGGTCTCTGGCTCCACGATAGGTTTGATAGCTTTTTTTTGGTTTCAACATTCTAACCACACTGAGTCTCAGAGTCAATCTCAAACTTGAAAACAGTAAAAAACGACCTATCATAAGTGAGTATTGTTAGAACAACGAATCAAAAGGTTGATTAATTTAGGTTGTTAGTTAAAAAGTGTGTTTCATTCCAAACTCCAAGAAGTGTCAATATTCAAAATCATTTTACCTGGGCATTATCAGATATAGTCTTTGTTTCTTATTAACCTTACGAAGTGCTTGTGCCTTTCCAACAGAACGAATCTGAGAAAGCAGTGTCAGTTCTTGTGAAATGTGTTCGTCACAAGTTCGCAGCAGTGAATGCACCACAGGACAGTCAAACACACAGCTTGGCCACTGTCTCTTCAGATGACCAAAGTGCCGATCCTGTGGCACTGTATCGCAGGCTGCTGTCACAGCCACTCCCATATGACTACAAGTGCCCTCCTCTGATGCCAGGTGTTAACTCACAGAGCCTGGGTCGAGAGAAGCTCTTTCTCTGGTTGTCTTACTGGTATGGGCTAATACATATGGGTTATTCACCAAGCGTGAGGTCAAGATGGCTGGGTATTGCATTTGGCCAAGTTCTTTTTTTGCATGTTTATGGACCAAGACAGAGTCAAGGGTCATAAACTAGCAGAAACAAGAACAAGCCCAGTTTCAGCCATCTTGACTGAACAAGCTTGGTCAGTAGAGAATTTAGTATAAATCTTTCCGGGAAATTTTTTTCTCGGGATACAGCAGGTAGTCCTGAGTTTGCAAATAGCGCCATCTTGCCCACTCGGGTAACCAATCACAGCGTAGGATTTGGTTCATCTTGCCTGCTCACGGAGCTAGCAGTATAATAAGTGAATTTACAGTGTATTTAGCAACAGCATTCTTCTTGTTCTATAGCATGCAGCGAGTATGAAAAGTGTGCTCTATCCCTTTACTTTTATTTGCTGTTGTATGGAGAGCTGTTGCTTGTTTTACTTCAAAACCTGGCTTCAGCTCGTGTGAGTCACTCGTGAGACTTGCGTTAGTTTAAGCCAGTCTTGAGAACATCTTGTAGGTAGCTTCTTGATTTCAGTTCCTGTGTTGCTTGGTTTTTTTTTTTAGCTTGTTACTGGAGATATCACCGCCAGCCACCTCCATGTGGGACAGTCTGTCTGCAGTGTCAGCATTTGAGACAGCTGTGCATAGTCCTCTGGAGAGACAAGACATACAAACGCTGTGGACTGAATACCTATTCTACCAGAGATCGAAAGCCTTGCAAAGCAAGCAGTCCATGGATGAGTTAATAAACAGGTGTTTAATGTCGGTCAGCACACACAGCTCCTTGCCTTATTCTTCAAGCGCTGTTTGGCAGGATTACAGATTTCACAATCAGGTTAGTCGTTTTCTCCTAGGGTTTTTTATATCACTTCAGTGGCATGCGTGGCGATTAAAGGAATGCTCATTCTCTTGGAGTGATATATCTTTGCAGATCATCAGTATATCGTTAAGCTGCCATCCACAGTCCTCGTGGTCATCTGTCTTTAAAACTTACTTGAGGCTTTTTCCTGGGAGTGTCAGCTTAGCATTGCGGTACGTTAGTTATAATAGAGAGTTGTAAATAAAAACAAGATAATACAAATCACTTTATTTGATGAAGTGTTGAAGTGTTCAGCACCACTGTACTAATAGACCTTTTTCGACTGGGCGGTTTGTTGCCCCATTTCAAACCATGTGATGATACTCTTGAGAATTCTTCCATATGAACAAATAATTTTTAGATGGATAAAAGAACAATTCTCTAGATAATATCACGTGGTCTGTAATGGGAAAACAAACCGCCCAAGCGAAAAAGGTCTATTGGGGACACTGAAATAAACAAACAAAAATTGCAAATTGATCGTAAACTTGTTAAAAATCCCAACTGGTTGGAGGCTGACTAGTTGGCTATTTACAAAAAGTGAAGGAGTTGAATCTGGGACCACCTAACACTATTCCATCTATAGTGGCATGGAGGAGGATTTGAACTTGAACACTAGGTTACGCCGCCTTCTGTTATTTCTTGAGGAGACGCCTTTCACTTTCAAAGCAGGCATTTCCAATGTCGTTGCTTTCCGTTAAAAATGACTTTTTCAGGATTTTGAACATAGTCCAGTGTTTCAGCCAGAAAATTTTACTTGAGAGCCAAAGTGGCCCCTGAACATCTTTTTTTGGGGCCAATTTTTTAGGAAAGGGGCCAATAAACTGAAAGCTAGAGGGTTAAAATGCATCAGGGTACCAAGGAAAATAAAGCAGTTTATTAGGATCTATGATAAAATTTAATAGTAAGTGCTTTTTGAAGTGTTTCTACTCAATAAAGTTTCTTTTGAATCAGATACTAGTATCAAGGATCCGTGCATTACAAGAGAACAATCCTTAGGCATACATGATGCAGTCAATGATCAAGCGTTTGCAATGCATTATAGGGCGATTTCAAACACGGTCAGCCATTTGGAAGTTTTCCGATGTGAGAAGAATCAATACAGCAAAGCAAAACGACGGATTGACTTCTCTTCTTATGTTGAATGTTTTAGAAGCAAAAGAACGACATAATTTGTGACAAAATAACCGTTACTGATCGTCAACACAGAGAAATGTAGTCACCATTATGCCGTATTATGGCGACTAACCCAGAATTTTTGGTCGCCAAGGATGAAATGTTAGTTGCATTGGCGACCGTAGCGATCACAATTTCGAGTCCTGGGATGGCTTTTGAAATATTATGCCTGTGTTAAGCCTGCAGTCTTGTAAAACAAAAGGGCCAAATTGGCCCTTTTTTCGTTTTTCTGGGGGCCATCTCTGATTGCAACGCGGGATTCCCGCAATGGTGCGCTCTGGCCGAAACACTGATAGTCTATATGTTCTACCCTCTTGTAGTAAGATTTGAAACTGGTAGCTTACTTGCCGCCATTTGTAATATTTAACTGAGTAATTTGTTTCTCTGCAGGGCTTGCAAACACGAGATGGAGAAGAAAAACCTCGATCAAGCCAAGAGGATCAGTGCTCATTTCCTTTCGGAAAATCCCTACAGTATTAGCATGTGGAAAGTGTACCATTCACCGACTCTGTGCATGTTGCATATTGAACTAGTTAATGACAGGTTAAGCCTCTTGATGAAATAATAACATGGCATTTGCAAAGAATACCTAAGGCTCCTTTGATTAAACATTTCTAGGTAACATGGGAAAGGCAGCATGTTTCCTTTCTCACTAAACGTATCTTTAAATTAAGAACCATTTTAATTCTCTCATCAATCACAGATTTAAATGACTGTCTTCCCCTTGTCTTGTATTTTTTCCTCTGCTTTTCTTCACAACAGGGCCATTTCTATCGAGCTGCAGAGAAACTGTGTCAAGGAGGTTAGCCTCTTTTTATTCTTATACTCTCGATGTTTAATTTGGGGCGTTCAACAGGTGTTGTATGAGTATATTTGTAGTACAACATCAAGTACGCGCATGGTCGCATTTCCTGAGCCCGCAGTTCTTGTTGCGATGCCTGTTGCTAGGTAACGTGACGTGTTCTGATGGTGACAAGCTAACGCCACACTTTTTCCTCGGGAGTGATTTATGGAGTGATTTACGTGATGTTTCAGGGTTTAGTTGTTTGATCATCTCTGTTTCTTAGGCACGCAAGATGTACCAACAGGCCACCGAGATTTTACCATTCGCCGCAACTCTTTGGAAAGATGTAAAGTTCAACGACATTCGTTTAAACCTTTGCTCTTTTATGTTTTTGTTTGTTTGTTTTTGTTTTGCTTTGTTTTTCTTTTTCCTCTTTGTCTTTGTGGCTGTTCTCATTGTTTATGTGTTTTCCTTTGTATGTATTCTTATTTTTGAATTCAGGTTTTCATTTTCTCTTTTCGTGTTCACAGTTTTTGATGTTCGAGCTTGCTCGGAGTGGCAATGGCCGTGCTGTTCAAGAGATTCTGGTTAATAGTCGGCATATAGGTGTCGAACTCGAGGAATTTTTGAACACTCTCTTGGGCAAATGAGAGTGTTCTAGTCATGTGAACGCAATCGTTGCCAGACTTAACTGTTTTGAAAGGTACGATTGCGAAAATTGCCTTGCTCAAAGCTTGTGAGCGGGACATACACAGGACTCTGTGTAAATGAACTTTTGGTCTCAAAAAAAATGTTTGGTTACAGTTAACTCCAGCTTGGCAAGGTAGGCGTTATTTTAAATGCACTATCCGTCCATAGCGAAGGAAGCTACTTATTTATAGACTGCTTCAAGGGTAATTTGTGTTGATTAGGATAACAATGATGGGCCGGACAATCCCAAATTGATAGTAAGTTACTTGAGTGAAAATTAGTTTTCGCTGCAATGTCGCATTTTTCATAAATTTTTTGGCTTCCACCGGTTTTTTAAAGTTTTCTTACCTGTGCATATATACTGTAGTATTTTTCTTACAAAATGAGACTGTCGCCTGTACGAAACGATTGGTGCAAACACTAGTGATTTAAATTCTTATGACAAACTTCAGTTGTTTGTCAGCAGTATATGAATTGATTATTTTTGATGGCTATTCCCTAGAGGTATATTGCTATAATTTATTAAAGAAAACAGGAATAGATTGTTTTATTGTTCTGGTATTTTGATTTATTCAGTACATTGTATTCGTTTGTTCATCTGTGCTCTGTTTGTATGTCTTGCGTGTTACGTTGGTATGTCTCGGTTTCAAGGCAGTAGCTGGCTGGGGTTGTAGTTCAACTACGAGGGTACTCGTTAAATAAGTAGCCGGCCGAATGGTTCGCTTCCTACCGGTTCAGTTTCTCCTGTTGTGTTCTTTAATTGACAAAATTATTATTAGTGTCTTTTTTGGCTGTTGTTTATGCTGCTTGGTGTGTATTTAGGTCTTTTGGTTGTTTGTATTTTTGAAGTGCTATTCAATGAATAGCTCTAGTGAGTACATAACACTTTATGTGAGTTCCTTTTGTTTGTTTATTTTGTTCTTCATTCAGAATACCTCTTAATGCTTACGTAAGCACTATAAATCCCCATTTCCCATTTAACGAGTACAGTCTGTAGGTGGAAAATGCAAGTAGAAGTAGAGATTCTACAGTCGGTAGTCAGTCTAGCAGTCAGTCAAACAGTCGTTTAATAGTCAGTCAGTTAGTCATCAGACAGTCAGACAGTCAGTCAGTGAGTTACTCAGTCAGTCACTCAGTCAGTCAAACAGTCATTTAATAGTCAGTCAGTTAGTCATCAGACAATCACTCAGTGAGTCACTCAGTCGTCACTCAGTCAGTCAGTCAGTCAGTCAGCAAACAGTCATTCACTCAGTCAGTCAAACAGTCATTTAATAGTCAGTCAGTTAGTCTTCGATAGTCAGTCAGTCAGTCAGTCAGTCAGTCGTCATTGATTCAGTCAGTCAGTTATCTGTCAGTCAGTCAGTCAGTCAGTCAGTCAATCAGTCAGTCAGTCAGCCAGCCAGCCAGCCAGTCAGTCAGTCAGTCGTCACTCAGTCACTCAGTCACTCAGTCACTCAATCACTCAGTCACTCAGTCACTCAGTCACTCAGTCACTCAGTCAGCTTACAGTCAATGAACCAGCCAGTCAGTCAGTCAGTCAGTCAGTCAGTCAGTCAGTCAATCGGTCGGTCGGTCAGTCAGTCAGTCAGTCAGTCAGTCAGTTAGTCAGTCGTCAGGCAGGCGGTCAGACAGCAGTCAGTCTGTGACTTGGGAAGTTCGTACAAGCATTGCAATCTTATTTGGTTCATCGTCATCATCTTTGTCATCTTCGTCATTATCAAAGACCTCATGCTCTCTATAACCACTGTGAACGGTTTAATACATAACTTTCTATATAAACCATTGTCTTCCTTTCAGTGTCTGGTAAAATTATATTGTCTGTGTCTCTTAGACGTGGAGAATTCTGTCGCTGAGTAAAATTAGGTGTCTTTAATATTTTGTTCATTCTTCAGTACCTTAACTGCTGTCTTTGACCGTAACTTGTTCTCATTACATACACATTTCTTCTTTGTTTTTGTTAAAAAAATACACATTCTGTTTTCATTATTTCCTCTTAGAGAAAAAATACACATTCATTCTATCTGCCTGACACTTTCTATCCTTTCACCTGATCCTTCATTTTCAAGAGAGCAAGTTGTGTAAGTCCGAGCGTGGGAGAGAATGAAGAAGGGAGTGAAATTATTGGGTGGGTGGGTGGGTTGGTTTTTTGTTGCTCTACTTATTTCCTCAGGTGTAGGCCTCTTAATAGTACAGCGAGGACAAGAAGTCAGTCAATTTTACAAGAATTAGCCTGCATGCACTGTACACAGTGTATGGCTGAAAGGCTGGAAATATGAACAGCGATACTATACGTGAGAAAACAAGACTGGATGACAGAGAAATAAAACCACGCGTTCGCTACCCTTGAGGGTAGAAACGTGCTCAGAAGAGTTCAGATAAAGACCTGTTTGTTCCTGAGGTTGAAGAAGACACTTGGGAACTTAGTGATCCCATACATGGCTGTGTTTTTCCAAGGGTACTGTTGTAATGTTTGTAAGTAGGACGAACGAACGAAAAACTTTTACGTTGCTCTGAGAAACCATGACTGTATGTTGTCGTATTCTAGTTTGTATTAAGCTGGTGAAGATTTTGGTAGGAACGAGAATTTGTAGAGAGGTTTTCTTGCGGCGGCTACCGTAGAACGTTTGTAATTTAATACAGAACTAATTTGACTCAAAAGATGTCATAAAGCACTAATTAGAATTTCAGGAAAATGAAACTTATTGGCAGGTGCGAGGCAAGTCGTAATTGCTTTTGTTTTGCATTTGTGTGGAGAACTCTCCCTGATTTGTTAGTTCCTGAATTACACATTTGCAGTTTCCACTGAAAAAGATTTGAATCTTTGCCAGCTTCCTAAGCCTGTGTCGAGTAAACTGATGTATAGATGGTTTAGTGATTTTTCATTGAGTAGCCAGTTCCCCAATTTGATCCTAAGTTCATCTAGCCAAGGGAATTGTCTCAGTCTTGCTGCTTAGTGATAGTAACTGGACCGAGTGGAGTTCAATGCAGGGAGTAATCGTGCGAGCAATTTTAAAATCGGCCTAGCGCTGCGCGCTCGTCTTGAAATTACGAAAACGATTGCCCCATTGCACGACACGTGGTCTAATTGCTAATTAAACGAATCAATAACAATTTTCAGGTCAAATAATTTCTTAATTGATGAAACAATCAATATGATGATCCCCTGCTGGCGCGTCTCGTAGAGGGAATTGGCCGGTGAGGCGTGTCCAATTACAGATATCCAATGACGCAATGTTGTCATTGGATACCTTTAATTGGACACCCACGTGATCGCGCACCAACCACGTGACAAATAGGCGCGTAGCGAACCAACTAGAATCGAGAATTTTGTTATAGATACGATTACACCTGCACTCACCTTCTGTCTGCGGTGATGTGTCTTTCTGATGACATTTGTGTCTTAAACGAAGTTCAACTCCTAGTCCTATCTTATCAGTTGTAGTCATAAAGAAATGCCCGTGTCAAGTGTGGTACTATTTAAAATGATTTTCATTAAAATGTGGCTTAATGAAATCTGACTGTTTGTTATTTTCTGCGCCTATGAACTGCACTGTAAATAGGCTTCGTAGGGGAGCGGGGAAATGATTGGCAAACCTCTTGACAGGCAACTTGTGAACAAATACCTCCCTCTGACCCACCAGGATTGCCCGATATCGTCAGATATGAACGTGTAAAGCAGTGATCTTGAGAGGATTCCACTTGCCTGTTGACATTTATTTCGTTAGTATCAGTAAAAGGTCAGGGGAAAATTATTAGCCTACTTGAACAGCGTTTTTTATCTCCTATTTATCAGGAAAAAACCTTTCTATATTTCTGATTGCTTATAGTTTGAAACAGTAGTTGTTCAAGCAATTAAACAAAAGCATTCTTCAAAAAGAACGCGAAACACCCAATAAGAAAAACGCGTTTGGCCCTAATTAAAGCACGTCATTACTAACAAGCCGAAAAATAAGAGATGCGACTGGGGTACGAGTCAACTGCTCGCCGCCTGTACACATAGAAGTCAGAGACGCTGGGCGCAAGCATTTCTCGACAAAGCTGCCGCTTATATATGAGGAAGTTCTACACTTTCAGGTGAAACAGGGGATAGGACAGTTGTCTGAAGAGTTACGTTTTGCGTGTACCCCGCATATGCAAAGAAAATATGACAATTGCTACCATGGTTCGTCTCTGACGTTATATTTTTGTGTTTGACCGCTGTAAAGATGGATCCACAATTTTCCAGTCTGTTTCAGGCTCTCGGCTAGCAGCCTGACGATCGAAAAAGCGGGCGGGCGACGAGCGGGATCCGGGAGAGAAAAGGATACTTCGCTTTTTTCGATCGTCCCCACTTACCGAAAGCCCGGGAGTTTTCGGACATGAGTGGCGATTAGCCGCTGCTCGCAGATAAGCCCGTTGGGCGTGACTCATTAAGGGAGGCTTAATCTGCAGTGCAAGGGGGCGATAACGAGCGGAAAACTATTAAAAAATGAGTCTTAGTGATGGAACTGTTTGCATAATCATTTCCTATTAATAACTGTGAAACAATTTCCTGCAACAATAAAACACAAGCGCTGGGCGCTGGTCGAGCGCGAGCGGTGCCTTGTGTTACAAATCCATTATCAATGCGGGTATTCGTGATTGACAAGCTCTTGTCTATCGCTAATTTTCTAATCGGGTTATTTTGATTCTGTGAACCATGAAAACGCCCTCACGAGGGGTACATTCAACCCTATCTTTGGCTAGAAGTAACATCGAATTCGCTACCATTTAATTCTTCAGTTACAATTAGCGAACAAAACGACTTCATTGGCTTCCCTGAAATTAAAAAACCTGCTATGCGGCGATTAGCAATGATATTTATCTTGTTGTACATTGCAGCCTTGATTAAATTCTGATCCAATCATTTCGTCCTATGCCGTCATTCCATGAAAGCGATGTTAGAATTTTCAAAAGATTTTAATCTAGGAACAAATAAGGTATTCTTTGTACAGTACACCGCCTTTGACGCAGAGTTCAGCTCTTATTATGAAAGGTGATAATACAAGACTTTTCACGCAATTAACTACATTCAATTGGCCAAAAGCGTGTTATTAAATCTGAATTTTTTTCTAATATTCCTTCAACGCGAGACAATTAGACGTAAATAGGCAGTCTTGGGTTGAGATACTTAATCCGAGCTATTATTGAAGGTTTTTTCAAAGACAATCCGTGCTGCTCACACCTTTTAGAGTTGTTTTTAGAGTCAATATTTTGAAGCTTCCGCGGTTTTTTTTACCAATTCTCATAAGCGATTTCTGCCTTCTGTTTACTGATGCCACTTTCGTCACCCCAGTGTCAACAAAATACTTTACACAACCTTGTTTCTCATGGTGACTCATTCAAACAACTCCAGACAAACAAACCGAGTTCGGGTGGCTCCGATATTGAATTCAACTCTGTGCCTTTTGTACGCTTATTGCCTCATCGCAGGAGACATAAAATTGCTCTTGAAAGCTAAGTTTAAATCGTTAATAAGAGAGCGGAAAAGGAGTGAAACTTCTTTATGGAGTTTTCAATCGAAAAATGGTATGCTTGAATGTTGTGATAGTCAGCTCACTTTCAGAACCGGCTCTGAACCTGTTGTTGTTTTTATGACAAGCTTTGATTGCGTCCATTCAACTCAGTGCGGTGAATGTGGCTGTGCTACTGTCATTACGTTGCATTAGCCTGACAGATGAAAAGATACTTTATAGCTCAGAAAAGCAGAACATCCATCTAAAAGGCTAAAAGGTCATACGAACAAACACAGTAATCGTGTTAGAGGAATGCGTGCCACCACGTATCTGCTAGCAAGGCAAAGTACATCATCAACATGTTACATCCAGAAAGATGCACAATATGTGCGTATAATCAGAAAACGTCGTTTCTTTGAGAATATGTCAAGTCTAAGGATGCACGGCAGTCAAGTGGAACAATAGAAGCGATCTGCTGAATAACTTTGTGATAGCTTAGAAACAGTGCGTCGTGACAAGAAAACATTTCGATATCCGGATTTAGAAACTGGCTAGCGTAATAGGTATTCAACAACTGGATTAAATTACCCACATCAAAGGCGAAAGGCCAAAGGAATTTATTAAGACAAGAGAACGGAACTGACGGAGTAGTTTAATTATCTAAATGGAAATGAATTTGGCGTGTCAAGCAGTATATTTGATTGACCGGTGTTTTTGAGTTGACGCAAACAGTGGGTTTCCAGAAGCTTATAGAACACTGTTTCGTTGATTGACTTCGAATTCACTCATCTAACACTGAGAGCGGATTTCGAGAGTGAAGGCGACAGGATTTCAAGCTTTAATTGGAAAGGAAAGTTTACAGACTTCAGAGAGTGCGACGGCAAAATCCACTTATCAACTACTTGCTAATAGAATTCAAAAAGGTACATCTTCATTGAAAGATTATTAGCACGAAAGGTGGACGAAACGTGGCAAGGTTTTCTGTCTACACGCAATGGCCACGAACGCAAATTTCAGTTCTGCATCACCGCAGTGCACACATGATCTCGATTCACCGACTGAGCAAGTTTTCAAGACTATTGCGTACTTCATCATCATGTTCGGTTCACTGATCGGTAACGTGTTGGTCATATGTGTCGTTATTATTAACAGGCAAATGCGAACTGTCACAAATTATCTCATAGTAAATATGGCCGTGGCAGACCTTCTGATTACAGCCTTTAGCATGCCAGTGACCATTAAACTGCTTGTGACAGGACACATGGATTGGTCAAACGGGGTATTCTCTGACATATTGTGCAAGATCATCCCATTTACCCAATACCTCTCGATAGCAAGCTCAGTTTTGACTTTGACAGCAATCGCTTTTGACCGGTTTTTGGCAGTCGTGTTTCCTTTAAAGCGATACATGACTTTTCAGGTATCATACGGTATAATGGTAGTTGTATGGATCGTGAGCATCGCTGTTACTTCTCCATTTCTTTACGCTCAGAAAGTCATCATGATTAAGGGAGAATGGTTCTGCATGGAGATTTGGACTCCGGCTTTCACAGAAGAGGCATCTAAACACTTGACCATTGTTATCTTCGTCGTTTTTTACCTAGTTCCACTATTAACTATGTCACTACTGTATAGCTTTATCGTTCTCAAACTTTGGGTGAGAAAAGTTCCGGGTAACCAAACCGCCGAAAATCAACGACGCTCTGATAAATCGAAGAAGAAAGTTCTTATTATGCTGATGACAGTGGTGATTCTTTTTGCACTGTGTTGGCTGCCCGTGTACATTAGCCAGTTCATTTATTTCTTCGATAAAGAGAACTTTCCTTGTGGTCCTCCGGCGGTCCTCAGTTTCATGGGTTACTTTCTGGGTCACGCAAACAGTGCAATAAATCCCACTATATATGCGATATTTAATTCTAACTTTCGCAAAGGATTCAGAGACATTTTGCTGTGTCGTTGTCGTAGGAACAGGGTAGCTCCGCAGACCAACGTAGGGTCAGCAATTGGCCGAGATGGTACTTTTGGCGGGGTTGCCTTGACGCGCGTGCGTCCTCGCGCGCCCTCGAATTTACAATACAGCTAAAGAGGGAAAAGAAACCAAGATTATCGTTCCACGTATTATCGTTCCATAAAACGCAACATTTCAAAACTTTACACTGAAGGTTGTACGTTTTATTACACATCTCACAATATCATTAGATTGACTCGCTGTGAAATAAGTCCTTTAAAAAGCCTTTGCTGGCAGGTGTTATATTTTCCAACAGAAAACAATTAGCAATTTATAACAAGCTTGAAAAGATTGTATTGCACGCCCGATTTTTGTAAATCGCAACTGTACGACATGTAAACACAGTGTATTGAAAGCCGTGTCAAGCATTAGCAGTAAGTGATGAAAATGTTTTCAAATCCTCGCACGAAACCCAACGCCTCAGGCTAGGCGATCCATTTAAATGTTTATCTACCCCCTTCAGCCGTAAAAAAGAAATTGATTTTGAATTTCCGTTACTCTATGTTGTATACTCTGTAAACTTGTCAGTATTAAAAACGTAATAAAGTTTATCATCTTTATCGAGATAGAAAAGCTTATCCGATTTCTGACTACTATCTATCTAGGTAAATGCGAACTCTTTTGAGTAGAAGAGTCGACATTGTTCGATTTGATAACGTCCAGAAAACAACAAATAAATAATTTTTTTTTACACAACAGCTCTTCATTGTGTCGTGACGAACTTAAGTAAACACTGAAGTTACATTGTCTAAAATCTAAACTGTAATATCCTTTTCCTAGTTTTAAGATTGTCAAAGCAATCACATCTTTTGATCGATGATCAGTGCATCTTTTACTTTGTATCGCTAACTGACCTCACGATTAAGTAAGATAATGGCATGAATTGAAGAGAGTCGCTTTTACATTTCTAATTTTCTGTACGTGAAAAACGAAAACTTTCTTCAATTTCGCATTATAAAACATCCATTTACGATGAGGATATAGAGTTTAATTATCCATTTTTTTCACACGAGGTCTGGTGAACTAGAATAGACATTGTCAGTTAAATCTGAGTCTATATTTTTACCTTTCGTTTTTAAAGGCTCGCTTTATAAGACTAAGAATTGAACATGACAGCCTCAAACTCAAAATCAAAAAGCATCAATTTTAATTGAACACTGCCTTGCATGTCAGTTTCGTAGCACAAAACTGCCAACAAATCTAAGAGTTGAATGACGATTTTACCCAGACAAAAGTTTCCAATATAAAATACTTGTCAAAAATGTTTCAGGCACTGTCAGTCCAAAAATTGCTTTCATCTTCTCTTGTTATTTCTTCTGTCAATAGTTATTTTGAGCACACATATATATCACCCTGCTGTGAGAGATTGTTCAATACTTGTTGACTTTATTAGTTCACATGCATATTGTATGAGGTTCCATGTTTGGTTCTATTTCTCGCCACAGGCGTTATGAAACAAGCGGATGTACATTTTCCATTGTGCAAAGAACGAACTGTAAATAAAGGCATTTCTCTTAGATCTAATGAGTATACATTGCAAGAAAACAATCTTACTTCCTTTTTGATTGTTAGTCATTTCTTTTAGATTTAATGAGTATATATTGCAAGAAAACAATCTTATTTCGTTTTTGATTGTTAGTGAATAAAGAAGTATTAAAAGGTTCGTTGGATCCTTTTTCTCAGTTACAGGCTGCTGTTGTCAGCAGGATGCGTAAAAAAAAGCTGAAAAAGACATGCTGAAAGAAAAGAAGGGACTAGACTAGCAAACAGTTAGACAAGTACTCAAGCAGTGGAGCACTACTCAAGATAAAGCAATTAAACTATTATTTCGTAGTTTACTCGGACAGACATTGTTCAAACTGCATGTTTTATTATGTTTAATTTTCGCTCGGTTAGGAAAATTTGGCATGAGTTGTTCAGTAGTTGTTGTCCCTAGAAAATAAACACCTCTACAGAGTTTTTGCCAAAACAAATTTACTATCACAACACCAAAATCGTTGATTCACGTGCATCTCGGCAGGCTGCCTTCTCAAAATTCACTGCCTAATAGAAATGGCTTTCTTCGTCCGGTGCTGAACAAAAACACTACGGAGAACAAAATAACAGCTTCCGTTTTATGTTTAAGTGTGCCTGCAGGGCAGTGAGGTATTTCCTGAAGTGGGACACGTACAGTTTTTAATTTGCTGCTGAATAAGATCGGAAATGTCATACTAAAAAGATTTGACGTACTGCCGACTATAAACACTCTTAACACGACCAGTACTGTCGTAAATCATTATTTAAAAGGAGCCTATAACGTCTTTTTCATACTTTATATTGTGAAGACCACAGGAAAGGAGCACGTCTCTAGTTTTCGATCGTTCTTGGATATCGCGCAGCATGTCCAAGATGTGATAAAATTTGCAAATTAAGGCTGCAAGAAATAGCCTTATGATATTTATTTCAAAAAGCTGATTCATGTAACTTTCCAAAGTCAGTTAAACACAAATCTGATGAAAATAAACATTATGAACCGAGGTTCTTGACTCAAGCATTTGACTTTACATGCCTTCGATGCACATGTACATTTGCCCCCACAAAGGGCTACTAGGAGAAGTCGATGTTCACAAAATTGTTTCGGAGGTGGGATGGGGGAGAGTTTATTCCAACGTCCAACTATAGCCAGAGGGCCGAGAGGGGGCTTCGAAAGGGTGAATATATAGGACTAACCGTGAGAGCTTTCACTATAGTTTCTGGAAATAATACAAAACGCAAATGCCGCCATTGAAGGAACATGGTCGTGATCCCATCGGTCCAGCATTGTGAACATATCCTTCGGCAGCGCTAGCGATTCACTATATGATTGTTACAACCAGTACTAACCTTTCCATTGAGAGAAACCGCTGTCAAACGAGACCGTACTCGCAATCACTCGGTGCACTCTGGGAAGGAGATTTTGATTGTATTCAAATTCGATTCAAATATTCAAAGTGAGAAGGCGCGGAGTTTTTCAACCAAGTAAGCTAGCTACAGTTATTTGGTCGTGCTTTTGACCAAACATGTTGCTCATGTCTAGTTTACGGTAAATTGGAGGAACTCAAGCTTTGATATCTATGTTTAACCAGGTCACTAGCTGCTGATGATTGTCGCAGGGTCTGTCTGACTTGCATTACAACTCTAGCTTGAAAAGCCGGCCCACGTTGTGCGTCGTATTTCCAGTTCAAGGTAAGCTCACAAAATGTTTTTAATTGTGCTCATTATGGTTATAAACAAGTGAAAACTGGTTATGGGCGTTATAAGCAATGCTTCATTCCATTGAAAATTATGTTCACACGATTAATTATTGACCAGTAAGAGTTGTTGAATTAGGCCCTTCGGTGTACGTGAGCGAAATGCAAACTTTAGTCAGTGAAGTATCCATCACACCTCAATGGAAAATAGATATTTGTTTTGTCGGTTCTTGATTTTTTTTTTTCCCCAAAGTCCCTTGTTTTCTTGCAGCATTCCATTGCTGTTGCTCGCATTTGGGTGGATTTGCAAAACATTCAATTCTTTCCTGTCTTGAGTGAGTTTGTTGTCCATTGCACACTGATTGTTAAATTGTTTGATATTGCTGTGTACTAGTTTACTTAACAGGTAGTGGATGCTGCCTGTAAGTTAGCATGTATAGAGCAGTATGTCGCGGAGCTGAATAATTTTTTTTGTGCATAAGATACAGCAATAAAGAGGGGTGAGGCGTTGTGTGACACGTAGTCACAAAAGTGATAGGTGAAGGTGAATGAAGAGGGTTAGCAGTTAAGAAAGGGAATTATATAGCCCCCAAAAAATGGAATACCGAAATCGTGTTTTGTTGTCTTGTTCTTGTTCTGAAAAAGAATTTAAAAAATTACCAAGCCAACAGGGTAAGGCAAAACAAACGTATAACCCATAGGAAGAGAATACAGTAAGATTTCACTGGTTACTCTACTGAGAACGAGCTATGCAGCAAAAAGAGAAACAAACGTAATCTACATACATTGCTTACTGGTGAGTCCTAAGTTTGTTCACTGCTTCTAATAATCAACTACATGCATCAAGGCAGGTTAAATTTGGCTACTTGAATATCTGATTTAATGTATGGCATGTCACTGAGATGTTTAATCAGAATTCTTCTCAAGTTAAAGGTGTCATCACAAGTGTGCACTGTTAACAATAATTACTTTTTTGCCAATGTTTGGAAGGGGTGGTGGGCCGGCTGGGGGTAGTGGGTTGGGGTGGGAAGTTGATGGCCTAATGGTTAGTCAGCTGGACTCTGGATCAATAGGTCCAACATGAAGCCCAAGCTGGGGTTGCTGCGTCATGTTCTCAGGCACGACACCTTACCCTTGCAATGCTTTTCTCCACCCAAGAGTGTAATGGTACTGGCCAATTTGTTAGGGCAACCTGACAATTGCTGGGGGTCACCTGCAATGGACTAGCATCCCATCCAAGGGGAGAAGCAACACTCCTAGACACTTCATATTACAGAAACTGGAGTGGAGCACCCGTGCTGATGATCCATCTGACTTCTCTGTTCCCTTGGGAATGGAACAGACTTTCAAGCCCTGCAGCCAGGGAAAACATCACTGGAATGTACCCATTCTTAGCCACAAAGACTGGCAGGGGGATTTGGTGTCCTGTTTGAAACAAACCTTTCACCATTTAAGTCCAACACCCTTCACTGGATATACCATGAAACGTTTAAGTGAGGGAGGGAAAGGGCGTTTGTTAACATGCACTTTTAGCAAGCAGTTATGCAACAGATGACTAGAAATGTGGAATGGCAGATTGGGACCAGGGCTGTAGTGGATTGTGTAATGGGGTGGGAAATCAGGGAATGGTACCCCTTGAGTTTGGTTGTACAGTCAGGTTGATTCAGGAATCTACGGTGAAGGACAATTCCTCAGTAGTGATTTGGTTAGTACATGTTATTGCGGTCACCGAGGTTAGAATTCAGACCTCTGAATGAGTCTTTTTGTTATAGGAAAAAGACAGGTTATAAAACAACAGTTATTTGTGCTTGATATTCAGATGACATGCCTTATTTGGATGATGCACAGCTTCTGATTGGCTGTTGAAAATTGGGAGAATGATGTATTGCATGCTTGGTTGGGATGATGTCACTTGTTTTAGGCCATAACAGAGCAGCAGATGGGGTGGAAAGAAAGTCGTGGTTGGTGATCCTTTTATCATTTCAGAGACGTCTCCATCCTTTTGGCATTTAGCTCGAGATGTTTGAGTGTTTCTTGCAGGAACTACAGTGCAAGGATTTTCTAGTTGTCACGAAGCATCATCTTCCATGTACTTAGGAGAAGTCTCAAGCAATGAACTGACACACCTTGACAAAGAAGTAACCTACATCAGTCACATGAGGTGGAGAGGATTCACCATGCTTTTGCACAAAGGTGTTACAGCAGCAAAGGTGGAGGCAATGCAGATGTGGTGATGGCGCAGCACTGGAGCGCATGGTTGGAGGCAAAGGTTGGCGCGCGTGGTGCAGGGGTGCATGTGCGACATCTTTGTTGCTGTGACACCTTTAGGCAGACAACCTGAATCCTCCTCAGTTCATGCGATTGCTGTTAGCCACCTCTTCATCAGGATGTGTCATTTCATCACCTGGTACTTTTCCTGAATGCATGGATGATTTTGCTTCATCACAGCCAGAAAATCCTTACACTGTAGTTCCTGCAAGAGATACACTTGAGCATCTTGAACTGAATGCCTGAAGGACAGAAATGTCACTGACATGAAAGAAAGATCTGCCACCATGACTCACTCTCCACCCCACCTGCTGTCATTATAGCCTGGAACATGTAACATTATTTCTACTGGGCATGGAATGCATTATTTTCCCAATTTTCAACAAAAAATCAAAAGCTGAGTTTCATCCCTATCAGATGTGGCATTTAAATATCAAAAGGAATAATTGTTGTTACAAAGGCTGCCTGTCTTTTTTCTATAATAAAAAATGGCTCCTTCAGAACTCTGAATAGTGGCCTTGGTTACCAAAACACCACATGCCGACCACATCACCACTGGGGGATTGTCCTTCATTGTGGGTTCTTGAATCAACTTGCCTGTACAGCCACACTCGAGGAGCATCACTCTCCAATGTCCTCTCCTCATTCCATGATCCACCATTGCCCTGGTCCCAACCCACCTTTTTACATTTCCAGCCATCTGCTGTGTAGCTGTCTGTTTAAAATGCACGTTAACCAATGTCCTTTTCCCTCCCTCACTTGAAGGTTTTGTTTGTACATCCAGTCAAGGGGGTTAAACTTTTATGGGAAAAGGTTTGCTTTAAACAGGACATCAAATCCCTTGTCTGGTCTTTGTGGCTCAGAATGAGAACACTTTAGTGATTATTTCTCTGGCTGCAGGGCAGGGAACTCTGTTCCACCCCTTTGGGATATGGATGAGCCAGATGGCTCATCAGTGCTGGTGTTTCCCTTTGGTCTCTGCGACATGAAATGCCTAGGGGTATTGCCACTCTCTTTCTGGATGGGATTCTAGTCTATCACAGGTTACCCCTTGTTTTTGTCAGGTTGCCCTTACAATCGGTCAGTACCATTTCCACTCCTTGGAGGGGAGAGGTACTGGGAGAGTCAAGTGTCTTGCCTGAGAACATGATAGAGCAACTCTGGCTTGGGCTCCATTTTGGACCTGTTGATCCAGAGTCCAACTGATTTACCATTAGGCCATCAACTTCCACCCCTGCTCAACCTCCAACTACCCCCTCCCAACATTGGCAAAAAAGGTATTGTTAACAGTGCACACTTGTCATGACAACATTAAATCATGAAGAATTTTGATTCAACATCTCAAAGGCAGGCCATACATCAATTTGGATGTTCGAGCAGCCAAATTTAGGCTGTCTAGACACTTGTAGTTGACTGATGCTAGCAGCTGGCACTGAATTGACTTGCCAGTAGGACTTACTGGTAGCTAAGGCTAAAGTATAGTCCTTTCCCACCTTTCACAATTAGTTTGTCTGGTACAGTTTATACCTTATGATGGGGCTTTTGCGAGATGCTTGAAAAGGTCTTGAAAATTCTGAAAAGTAAGTGTTCTCCTCATAAAAGTCTTGAAGTTTTACCACTAGACCCTTTTACCTCTAGAATCCTCTTGAAATGTTCATGAATGCCAATGACTATGAGGAGCATTAAAACAATATTTTGTCACCACAATATGGCTGGGGAAACATTAATGGATATGGAAAAGACAAAATTTATAGGCCAGGCAGAGGCCATTTTAAGGGAATGTCCATACATATTAAAGAGTCTCCAAGCAGCTTTGTTGGTCAAACCTAAAATTTTATAATATAAATAAACTTTTCAGCAATCTTCCCTTTATTTGGTGGATTTACGTTTGGGGTAGCAACAAGAAACAGAAAACCTCTGAATTAGTAAAACTTGAAGTTGTGCCTCCAGATTGACATGTATTGGTATGGTGGATACTTTGCTCATAATTAAAGTTTGTTCTTGATCAGATTGATGACCTAACATGGTGATAAGAATGAGGAGTTTAATTTGAAATTAGAGCCCTATAGTGACTAGATCTTAAGGAGATCATGTAACTCTCATGACTTGTAATGTCATACCAACCAGAATTTTGCAGGACTCAATTGTAAAATGTCTAAGTCAACATATTTTGTCAGTGTCTAATCTTACAACATGTGCTAAAGAAAAAGGTAGGCCTTTCAAACTGTTTAGGTCCAGCTTTGAAATGAAAAAAGTGAAAAAAGAAGTCAGGATGGATGACTCCCCCCTCCCCTTCCCTTCCTCTGCCTTTTAAAAAATTGTTCTAATTTTATTGCAGCATATATTTGTGACTGTGACAAATGTTAATGTACTTTGCATTTTTAGTATGGAACATGAAACTTAATATGAAATATTCTTGGAGGTATTCTAAAACAGGCATGATTCATGACAAGTACATGAAGTTGAGAAATTCAACTGCACGGGATGGGATCAGTGATGGTGCTTGTTAGAAGACCACAAGTGGATTGTCAGAACAGCACAACAGCGTCAAAATGAATCACCAGCCCTGTGTGTTGTCACAGTACAGAGTGTGAATACATGGTCTGGGTTAAGTTGCTTGAGGTAGATTACAGTACATTCAAAGTGCATTGTATGATGAAGTTAATGTTGTCAGTCTTGTTCATTTTGCTTTTTCTTTGATAAGAAGTTTTAAGGGGTTTATTTTAACACCTGCAGTGCACCAGGTGCTAAAATTTTGCCCTTTGTGTAATCATGCAACAAAAAGCTAATGGTTGCTTTAAAAAGCAGAAACAGTTGTTTACAAGTGTCTTTGTAAGGATTGGATGAAAAAATTCCTCATAATCTTTTTTTTTTTTAATTTTTATAGAGAGATGATAGAGTATTGATTTCAAAATAATATACTCTATCATCCATTTTAGCATTCCACACCATGAGCAATCAGTTTAGCAATGAGCAATCAGGGATGGTTAGGCCAAATAGTCTAAAGCTGTGGGAAGTCCTTTGCAAAGCAGGGATCACACAGAGTGTGCAGACGTACACATAGCCATACATTGTATGCTTGAATGCATGAATGTAAGGCCTCAGTGCAAGGAATTGTATGTTTCAACTAAGCTGATGACATTACGTTTAAGAAAAACAGCAATCTTACATCATGCCTAAGTCCAAAAAGAAAAGAACTTTGGAGGCAAAAAAAAATTTGAAAGTTACTCTGCAAGAACAAAATGCTACTGAAGATTAGTCATGGTAGATGACCAGACCTCCAGTTCCCCTCTATGTAAATCCTATGATCTCAACAACTTTTCATTAAAAAGATTATAAAGCATAGCATGTTTAACCCAAAGGATCTAACCCAAAGGATCCAAACCCAAAGGATCTTCAGCAAAGGGCAGAATTATATCTATGGCTTCCTGGGTTCCATGTGTATTAGTGTTAATCACCTCCTGAATATATCAAGCTTCAGTAGCAGAAAGAATGGTGTCAGAAGGGAAGAAAGGCAGGAAATTTGTGTATTAGCAGCAGTGGAGTGTGATGAAGGAATTTTTGTCTTCAAAAGCACCAGAACTGTGAATTTGAAGCATCATGGCAGTTTACACTACACCATCACTGCAGCCTATAAATGGAAGGATTCTGTCTTTCAAAATGGAAATTATTTCTGTAATTGTGCCAATGCTATGTCAACACCATCAATGTTAACAAGAAATCTAATGAAGTAAAGGCTGGACAGGCTGGACTGCATGGTTTTGTGTTGTGGGATGGGAATGGCTTGTGTAAAGTTATGAATATTGCTATCTAACAGATGCGGATAAGGAACACCCTGAGAAGATTCTGTATTTAAGCAACCATTTTATGCCACGGAAACATGTTATTTTAAGGGGTCAAGTTTGGATTCACCAATCAAGCTGAACATGAGGTTATTGATTGATTATGATGTGATATTGAGCCACCTGGCAGAATCCTGTGAATTTGAGGACCTGTGTGAAAGTTTAATCATGATATATTAGTTATTGGCTTTCAAGATTGCAGTATTAAGAGAATGGTTAGTCTCTGCCTCACCACTATGCATACTGCACACCATGTACATTGCAATGTTGGGATGTCAGTATTATTTTCATGCCATCATACTGATGGCTGAAATGGTAGTGTACAGGTCTAGGCACACAACTGGTCTGGACATACAGCCTGATCTAATATTGGTCAGGTTTTTTTGTTTCATGTCTTATTGGGTATTTGATCCAGACTGAGGGCAAGTCACTTTCCCATTACTATATAACATTGGGTTTGGTTGGTCGACTGGATAGTCTGATATATTTTGAAATGGTGCTGCCATTGGTTCAGGTGCTGTTTCTGTTATGCTCTCCTGTGTTGGATTGCCAAGGGTGTTGCTGAGAATGTTGGGATGTGGAGGAAAGCAGCACAGGCACAGGATTACTGTGGGTAGTATGTCAACAGTCGGTTGCTTCATGCAAGACCATGGAAAGAGAGTATATATTGGTGGGGACATTGCTGGAGGCAACCCTGGCCCTGAAGAATGTCCTGGGGGTGTGTCTATGTGAGGAGAGCTTCTTGCAAGTTGAGTTTCCCAGACTGGGGGTGTGTCTTTGTGAGAAGGGCTTCTTGTAAGTTGAGTTTCCAAGACTGGGGGTGTGTCTTTGTGAGAAGGGCTTCTTGTAAGTTGAGTTTCCCAGACTGGGGGTGTGTCTATGTGGGAAGGGCTTCTTGCAAGTTGAGTTTCTCAGCCTGGAGGTGTGTCTATGTGAGAAGGGCTTCTTGCAAGTTGAGTTTCTCAGCCTGGAGGTGTGTCTTTGTGAGAAGGGCTTCTTGCAAGTTGAGTTTCCCAGACTGGGGGTGTGTCTATGTGAAAAGGGCTCCTTGCAAGATGAGTTTCCCAGACCTAAAAGAGCTAGACACATTTTTCTCAGGGTTGCAAATGTTTCGTATCAGTTTGCATGCCAGGCCAGAATTTGACATCTTTACACAGTTGTATGTTCAACTTTGGGCCGAAGTATGCAACAAAAGCGTCCTGTAACATGTTGGTATTTTTTTTTTGCTTGACTGCTTGTCTTGATAGGTGCAGAATGGTTGTAGGAAATCAGATATTGTTCTTTATCAATTCTGTCTTGTACAGTTTGTTCAGCAAATCATATTATTTTATAAAATACACCAATTTTTATTCTTTTGATTGGCCCTAGAATGGGAGTAAGCCTTCCCCCAGCTGTTATCCCACTGTCATTTTGCTTTGTTTTCTTAATTTGCATATATGTAGCAAAGTATCTTTAAAATTAAACTTTAACTTAGAGATCATAATTTGCTTCTATGAGTAAAAGAACCATCAGCAAGGCTAAGATGTAAGAGAAACCAGCTTCTTGAAATAAACACTGAATGTTTTAAAAATAGTTTTATCATTATCAGTAGGTTATGTGTTAAGTATAAATTAACAGTAATTATAGTCTTACCTTTTTATCATTTTAGCCTTTTTTAAATTTGGAAAACTACTTTTTAGATATGTTTTTAATCATTTCGATCTTTCATTAATTGTAACACTTGATACGTATTTTTATCAAATGAATCAAGACATTATGATTATTACTATTATTATTACATTTGGAGGTAACTCTTTCACTTTTATTTTGTAATAATTGTAGGTTGTGGACTTAGAACTTGTTCTGGTTCTAGATCTGTAGACTTTGCACCAAATATAGGGCTTGTGTAACACTAGAAAAGTACAATACAAATGATACAATGAAGGTTTTTCCTGGATGCAAATTAATAGAAGTAACAAGATGAAAGGGTAAAACAAAGTAATGACGAATGATTAGGGACATCCAAAAGTAAATAGGCACCCTGAAAGGAAGTTAGAAGGGTTGGCTGTAATTGAAAACTTCCTTGAATTTGGAAACATGAATAAAGGGAAGAAATGCTACAGCAATGTAATAATAAGATAATAAAAATCATATGCAAGCATTTTGCAAAAGTAAAATTATATAAATACCTAGATGAACTTCAAGTTCATTCCTGAAAGCTGACAAACTGCCTGCTTTAACAACAAGTGGTTGGTCGTTATATGACTTAATTATCCTGGTAAAGAATGCCGCATAATAAAATTATGCATTAACCTTCCTGCTTTCAACATTAAACTTTTACAGAATGATTTGCTTTTGAATTCAAAAACATTGTTTGAGTCGAGATGACTTAGACAGAAAACAACAAACTGCAGCATGCTGCAACATACAGTCACATTTTTTTTGCAAATTAAGTATCAAAAATATTCCTCAACAGGCCGATGTTGACAGAAGCTTGGGCTAAGTCTTGCACCTTAAATGGTGACTTGATTGGAACATACAATTTTATTCCCCTTCAGGTCCATCATTGGTGTACCTGATTTATCTATCTCCTCTAATCAGTCCACCATCAGCTTCTTCAGCTGTGCCCAAGTCAAAGATCTGTTGCACTAGTGTGTGCATAATTCCTCTTGCAGTCAAGAGGTCAAGCCAGCTTGACTTTGGACATAAAATGTTGTCCAGTGGATCTTCAAATTGCAACTGAGCCAGAGACTGTTAGGAAATGTTATCCAGTTATCAGTTTTAGGGCTGCCTTTGGGAGACCAAATAAGTGTTTTTAACACTGCTAATGGACTACAATTTTTGTTGGCAATGAGAGATCCTGGGTTAATCAGTTGATACAAAGCTAAATATGCTAAAGTAACAATTAAACTGAAATAGTTGTCTTTATGAAATATTGTATGCCATACAGAATACTAATTAGTTGTCAATATTATGTTATATTTATCAATAAATAGTTTGTTTGATAGCTTTAGTGTGAAAACACCGTGAAGAGAACGAACCATTTATAGGAATCAGTTGGTACAAAGCAGTACATGTAACAATTAAAATGAAATGAAATAATTTCCACAATAATGATATTACCAGTATATGATAATTACTGGTATATGATAATGAAAGGTGCATAGAAGAAACATCACTCAATTACTTTCTTGTAAAGGAAAATAATTTATTGCAAACTTGAATAAAAAAAAGATGAATAAGCTTCACCTGTGCCATGGTCCTTAATTAACTTTGTTGCTGGATTTTGTTTAGTCATATTGAACAGAATCATGTTCTATGACCTGATTTTTTTTAAACACAAAATGCATCCAAACTGTGGTCGAAGACTAAAAGAAGAAACAAAAAAAAAATGTTTTAGCAGCAATGGACTCTTCATGCCCTGTAGGGTGCAGGGCATGACGGAGTCTGGTCATCATTTTCTTCTAACTTGGAGTCTTTTTGTGACCTTTGCCCTGGCCATGTGGCATTCCATTTAGCTTGGAGAAGTTTCTCTGATTAGCTTTTGAAACCTTCCTTGCTCAGCAATATCAGAGAAGAACTTTTCAAGACTTTGGCCAGGTTGAGGATTGGTGCTCGTAGGCTGACCAGAGCTCAATGTTGCAACCGCTGGGGTCGCCAATGTGACCAAATTTTTTTCACCAGCAACTAACTTTCCATGCTTTTCACTGATTGAAATAGGTTTGCTGGTGACTAAATCTGGAAACTAAGGGGCCAGCTGGCCCCAAGGTTTTTTCCTGAAAGTTGAGCCCCGCTAATATTTATAAATAGGGTGGGTGTTCATTTTGCACACTTTTTTTCTTTGTGGGATTTTGTTTTTTGTTCTCCCTTACTAGTGCCAGTACAAGTTGATTTTTCTCTTCTCTCTTGCGTGACTGAAGAATGTTTGGTCCTAGCTTGAATGGAAGTAGCTAGACTGTGACAAAATTACAGTGGAACTGCATCTTACGGTCACCTTGTTAGTACAGTCACACCATTGTTATGGCCACTTTATTGTGTCTGGGTGAAATACCCATACATTTTCTTATAACAGAACCCTGCTAATGGAGCCACCCCTTTAATACATGGCCAAAGCTGCCACATTCTGAAATCGCAACCTGTATAATCCTTTATAATGTTAACTTGTCTATATGGCCATTCAGACCAGTTATGTTCATATTTCCATTGTTACTGGTGTACATACTGATTAAAGTTTCAGTGTTTTAAAAAAAATCAATTAGTCTGATGCATATTAAAGACTTACACTTAAACTTGTTAGAAATTGTTACAAGTTTAATTGTGATGTATCTGTTAACATCCTGTAAGTCAATTTATATCACTCATGAAATTTGACCCTACCCCATTAATACAGCCAGCCTGTTAATACGGCCAAATTTTCGTGGCCCAGACTGTATTAACAGGGTTCCAATGTAGTTCTCTTTATATACTTTGCTTTGGCCCTTATCAATTCTGCTTATGTTATGGTCTGCATTTGAGACAGAGAAGGAAACAAGCTCAAAGCTTGCTTTGGGAGCTAAATCAGTCATCTTTGATGTCATTTTCTGTAGGGTATGGTGTAGATCCACTGCCTTAGTGGTAATAAGTTGGCAAGTTGACACACCTGGGCTTTACAATAAAGCAAGAAATCTTTCCTTTCTAGTTTGCGGCCTTTCTTTTGCAATAACTGGTAGCAATTACTGCAGACAACTCTTGCCTTGCGGGCCCCTTCTGCTATTATGGATAGCCTGATGTTACTGATACAAGTTATATCCCCACTGAAAAACCATAATTTATGATATTAAAATTGGCAAGACAGCCTATAACTACATCTACATCTACACTTAGTTAAGTCGGTAAAAATCCAGAGATGTCACGCCAACTGTAAAAATCTCAGAATAAACCTAATACAATGGGATATTAAAACTACAACATTAAAACTAATATTAAAACTAATACAATGGACTATACAAACTACAAAGTGCTAGAATTAAAATAACATTTGTTATTAAACATCTTAATCACTTTCTGAAATAAGAAGTTACTTATGGCCTTTGCGAATAAAAAATAATCTGTCAGTTTTCTGACAGTCTGGCAGAGAGTTGAATGATCGAGCAGCCATCGATTTACCGCTATTATCATATCCCCATTGCAAAATTGTGGACACTTCATATGATCCCAGACTGATACTTTCAGTGTTTCTCAATTGTTGCAATGGATGCCTGGGATGTGTTGAATGACTTGTCATTATTCTGTTGTCTTGGAGTGTTTACTAGTTTGTACACTATTTTGACCTATATTACATATATTACAATTTTTTGTAAAAAATGGAAATCTTAAAAGAGCAAAGCAGTATATACACTACATGTGAGTTGATGTGTATTGAGTCATTTTCATCACACCCCTCTTGTGCAGCCAGTCCTGCTAATACAGACAAGAATGACAATCTCGAGGATGTCCACTATAACGAGAGTCAACTGTATTGGTGTCCACTTCTATGGTGAATTTGATAGAGGGATGGTAGTTGTTGAGGGTTTCAAGGAAAGTTACATGTACTGCTGAACTCGAACCAGTTGTGGTCAGTTGTCAGTGAAGTGGTTTTTCTAAGAGAATAAGTCTGATGTCAGAATCTTTGTATTGGTTGATGGTTGGGAGCCTGATTTCTTGATAAGTTTTATAGCCTTTCTGTGTTATAGATAAAACAGGGGTGCCACAGTACGGCAGGAAATGGTCGGGAAACATTCCTCTAAGGTTGGGGAATTTTATTTTGATTTAGGGAAAAATGACATTTTGAAGAAGAGGTAGAAAATATTCAGCATGACTGGTTTTATACCTGTAAAAGCTGGATGGTATTTGGGTCACTGTGATCTCAACTTTATTTTTTCCTAAATGAAGAAGGAAGATGTGTTGAAATTAGAAGTTTAATGAATGGGTAGAAGCGAATGAAGCCACTGCTATCCGCTATGTGACATTTATCTGACATCGCCGCAAATCCTACTTGGAGAATATTTGTGGTGTCAAGCAAAGCGCATGTACAGGTATTGGGGAAAAGAGTTCCCTAATTTGGATGTTATTAATATTCCTGAAACTGTAATCAGTACTAATTGTCTTCTAACTACTGAGGACTTGGCAATGTTTTCACGTGTTAAAAAATACTCATTAATAAAAGCTAGGCCCATTATAAGATGCATGCTATTTCATTGTTTTGCCATAAATTTAGATCTAAATGCTATTTTTACATTGAAACTTTTCTTAAGTTCTACTAAGAACTACAGTTATCAAAATATAGTGAAATAAATGGTTGCTAAGCTTTTTGCCCCATTTAAGTATCTTTGACCAAAAGTGGAAACCAATGAAAAAGATTTAACTGAATGACACCCAGTTCTGACCCGATGAAAATGATTGACAATCAGTCTAGAGGATTACCGTACATATTTGAATTAGCGCCCAGGGCGCTTATTTCAAATTTAGGAGGAGACGAGGGGCGCTTATTCGAGAGGAGCACTTAATCAAGGGGAGGTGCTTATTTTATTTTTTCCCAATTCGTGGCCTGACATGATCATTTCTGTAATACATTATCTGCGCGTAAACAACAACATAAGCTGTTTTTCGACATTAAAAACTGATCCTAAAGTTTAAATTGCGGCACCGTCAGTGCTTGTAATTTTTTTTCCAAACTTAACATGTTCACAAACTGAAACAATGTACTAATCTAATACTACACGACAAAAACTATACGTCCTTTGTTGTCTGATTACTCGTCCACAAAATGGGGGGAGGGGAGGAGGGCACTTATTTGAAGAGGGGTGCTTATTCGAGGGGGGGTGCTAATTTGAGGATTTACTATATTATATCAGTTCTGACACTGGACAAGATAAAACTGAATGACAATCAGTATTGAGAATTACTATTTCAGTTCTGACACTGGACAAGATAAAACTGAATGACAATTAGTTTGGAGAGTTACCATTTCAGCTCTAACAATGAACAAGATAAAACTGAATGACAATCAGTATGGAGAATTGGCATATCAGTTCTGACACTGCATAGACAAGGTACACATGAATGGCAATGGGTATGGACAATTACAACATGTTCTGACACTGGACACGGTAAAAATGAATGACAATCAGTATGGCGAATTACAATATGTTCTGACACTGGACAAGATAAAACTGAATTACAATAATTATCAGTATGGAGAATTACCATATTTCCTGACACTGGACAAGATAAAACTGAACGTCAATCAGTATGGAGAATTACTATTTCAGTTCTGGCACTGGACAAGATAAAAATGGATGACAATCAGTATGGAGAATTGCTATTTCAGTTCTGACACTGAACAAGATAAAATTGAATGACAATCAGTATGGAGGGTAAGAATATTAGTTCTGACACATGACAAGGCAAAACTGAATGACAATCAGTATGGGGATTACTATATCACTACTGACACTGGACAAGATAGAATGAATGGGAAACAGTGTGGAGAATCACTATTTTAGTTCTGACATATTTGGACAAGATATATGTAGAAATGAATGGCAATCAGTATGGAGGGCTTACACCAGTATGGTGCATTACAATTTCAGTTCTTATGACTACTACCTCAATTCTTACACTGGGCAAGATGCAGATGACAATTACTTTGGAAGATTACAAATGAAAATACGTTCCCACACTGGACAAGATACAAAATCAATGGCAATCAGTGCGGACGATTTACCATTAATATCAGTTCTGGCATTGAACAAGGTAAAAATGGTTAATTAAAATATATGCATTATTTAACAAAGGTGAGGTCAGGGTGGCTGGATAGTCTAGTTGACCTGTTCTAATGTATCATTAACATTTGATCCTTTCAACAGTTAGGCTGAGGGATAGTCCAGAAAGTGAACAATGACACAACATCACAGCAAAGATCTGGCTACAAGACAATTGCAGAAACACTTCAAAATAAAATAATATATGACTGGAAGAGATAAACGGAATGACAATCAGTATATGGAGAATTGCTACTTCAGTTCTGGCACTGAAGAAGATAAAAGTGAATGATATTCAGCATGGAGAATTAATATTTCAATCCTGGAAACGGACACGATAAAACCAAATCGCAATCAAATGCAATATGGATGATTACCAGTTCAGTTCTGTCACTGAACAATGACAACTAGTGTGGTGGATGATCTTTCAGTTTTGTAAGTGGACAATGTGAAACTGAATGACAAGCAGTATGAAGAATTACTTTTGAAGTTCTGACACTAGACAAGATAAAACTGAATGTCAACCAGTATGGGGAATTACTAATTCAGTTCTGACACTGGACAAGATAAAACTGCAGAATGGCGATCACTGAAGGATTACTATATTTCTAATCCTCAACAAGATGATAATGAGTGAAACTCAGTATGGAGAATTACTAGTTAACCTCTGACAGTGGAGAGGATAATACTGAATGGCAATCAGTATGAAAAACTAAAATTTCAGTTCTGACTACAAGATAAAGGTAAAGATCAAAATGAATGGCAATCAACATGGAGGATTACTATTTCATGCCTGTTATTGGACAATATGAAAGTGAATGACACTCGGTATGGAGTATACTGTTTACGGTCTGGCACTGGACAAGATAAATTTGAATAACCTTTGGTATGGAGAATTACTATTCTGTATGTTCTCAGGCACTCATGGACAAAACAAAGCTGAATAACAATCAGTGTGTGAAGTAATATTTCAGTTCTGACACTGGAAAAGGTAAAACTGAATGGCTATGGAGAATTACTATCTCAGTTCTGAAATAAACAAGATGGAACTGAATGAACATCAGTATTGAGAATTAATATTTCAGTTTCAGTTGACACTGGACAAGATAAACATGAATGGCTATCAGTATGGGGAATTAATATTTCAGTTCTGACACTGCACAAGATAAAAATGGCTGATGTTCCATAGGCATGGATAATTAGTATTTGGGTTCTGGCACTGGACGAAGACAACTGAATGAATATTAAAGTGGAAAATTACTATTTCATTTCTGATACTGCACAAGGTAAGCTCAAGGTGAAAGTGAACGACAATCAGTACGCATGACCTAGCACAAGGTCATTAGTTGGCAGAGTATTCTTGTTGACACGTTCTAATGTACTGTTTATGTTTGATTTTATCAACAGGTAGGGTGAGGAAAGGTCAAGAATGTGAACAATGAGGCAGTGCATAAGGAAAGATATGGCAACAAGACAAGTGCAGGAACTTTTTAGTAAATACTCAATAAACTTGGAAAAAATCATCTTGTTCATGCTTTGATCCCGATAGTAATGCATGATCATATATGTGATATTGAAATCATGTGTGAGAAGTGTAGAAGAAAAAAGAATAAAGAAACAAGACTTTTGCAGTTAATGAAAGTAAACTTCACTGATATAAAGAAGGTGCTAAGAGCAAATTAAAGGCTAGAGACCAACAAGCTCTTAAAACCTTCCTATAATAAATAGCGACTAAAACCCCAAAACAATGAAAAATAAATATGCCGCAGAACCTGAAAGGCGAATGCAGATGAATCCATTCTGGGTTTTCCTTTCAGTTTCCTGCTCCCCCCTCACAATCCTCTAGTTCCCAAGGGAGAAGTTTGTAAGGAAATTAACTGTCACCTGCAATCCTTCAATCGTCCTTTTTAATGAGTAATAATTTTTTCTAAGAACACAAAAATGACAATGGTGTGTCATTTTACACCACTTTATATACCGACATTAAAATTCATTCCAGCTATGAGCAATATGCTTCGCACAAAAGGAATACAGTCATTACACATTGCGATTGTGTGCTTTGCATATATAAACAGTGAGAAAAGAGAAACTTGTCAGAGAGCTCGTACCTGAAAAGAATTTTATTCGCCTCTTTGTTTTGCCAAAAAGGGAATCGTTTAAAATTTAAAGCTGCTTTATTATGCAAGGAAGTCGAGAAGCGAAAATCTAGTTTTTGTTATAAATATCCACACATGCCTGGTCTCATTCCTCCCCTCCCTCATCATCATCAAGGCTCAAATGCAATCGTTTTCTCGTCTTAGTTCTCGTTCCACTTTGATAATTTCGTAAGTTTCATTCAGTTATGTTCTTGATACAGTCTTTTTAGTGCAGAGTGCACTATTGGGATGGTTTGGGGGACTGCCTTCCGCTAAGGCGCTATGGAAGTAAGGCACTATGGGACTAATTTACTAGGGCACTATGGGACTAATTTACTAAGGCACTAAGGTGTAAACTTTAATGTTTGTTAAATTAATTAATTTCAATAAATTGATTAGTCCAGAGGGAAGGAGGTGGTGGGTTGGGGTGGGGTGGGTAAGGTACTTGTGTACTCTACGTAAAACGTGTTCCACCTACGCCGGTTGGGTACGAACATTGCAGAGCCATAGATTTGTTTCAGAAAACCACTTGCTCTCCTTGTGGTGCTAATCTCTAGAAAAAAAAAACAATTTGCTCTATGGGCGTGCGCAGATTAGTCAGCGTTCGTGTCTTTTGTATATCAGGTGGAGGATACATTGCGTACAGGATCACACAAATTTTGAGTGGTTTTCCTTATGGTAGAACCTAACATGTAAGACGCATGCGTTCTAGCATCGTTGGTGTTATACACTATGTTTCCATGCGGTTTTGTTTTATATGTCGTGATCTGACAGAGGACGGCAGTTATTTTTCAAGTAGCGCCACTTCTCCTTTTTTAGAGCAAAACTGAAACGTTACTGTGGCTGCGTATCTTTTAGAATTACCCAAAGGTCGGTTCAAAATTTTCAAACTACAATAATGTGTTTGTCAAAGTCCAAATAAAAATGGGAAAAGTATTGCTTCTCCTTAGCAGCTTTTTATCGCTTGCCTTAATTGCGTCTGTAAGAGAGAAATTCTTCAAATACTAAATTTGTGACAAAAGAAACCAGGAAAGTGTTCAAATATTGCTGCAGACGCCGTATCATCTAATGAAAGCGCAAATTAATTTAATTAGTCTTTGAGGAGACACGCCCACCGATGCAGAATATAATATCGGCCGAGTAGCACTGTTTACCTTCAATACTTCTCGTTGAAACGCTTCTCAGTTTAATCATAACAAGTACAATTTTCTCAAATGTGATTGGTGCATAAACTGCTGTATTTTGCTCTAATTAATCTGCAAAGCTGTAATCGACAGTGTAATCGGACAGTTGGCTGTACTCGGACACCTGTAATCGGACAGTTACATGAGCCAATCATTTTTAAGTCCTCTCCACTAAATACACCAATCACAACATTGATTACAATCACTATGGTAACCAATTCAAGAGACTGACTTTGTAAAATTGTGGAGGTTTAGTCTGTTGTGACTGTTTTGAAAGAACCTTAACAGCCATTTTGCAAGCTATTCTCCATATTTTTAATTATGATATTCAAAAATGACCATAAAATGTTCTTTTGAAATGAATTTTTGCTTTTGTGGGAAATTGTAATTGTTATGATTGATTGGTAACAGCACATCGTGTCGTCCAATTCAGTCTGTAATCACACTCGTGATTAACAAATCGGACTCCCGCTTCGCGGTGGTCCGATTTTGTTAACCACTCGTGTGATTACAGACTGAATTGTACTCCACTCAGTCCTATTACCATTATGTATCAATCGATATCGTTGTGTATTAATTTTGAATTGTTTTGTTTTTGGCACCGGCCAAAGAAAAAGAACGTGGTTTTCCGTGACTATCTGATAATTAAATTAGTTCTTGTTTATCGGGGAAAAAAAAAATTTACGTTTGAGTAAAACAAAATCGATTCTTTTCCATTTCTTCATCAGATATTTAACTTTCTTTCATTTACCTCCAGCCGTGAAAGAAAAAAAACAACCACACCTTCCGTGTGTTTTGGAGAAAACAAGGGTTTCATTTTACATACCTTCGCGAGGAAAACAAAAGTATCAAGTTACAAAGTTGGCGTGAAAGGCTAAATTGTCATGTTTGCTGCTTAAACGCAATATTGAATTTGAAATGGATGAAAAACAACGTCAAACACCAGAGTAAAATTTAAAGACTGTCGCGACAAACAGCAATTAATTGTAAGTGAGTTTTGGACCTGGAATGAAAATGCAACCATGAAACATACACACTACTAAGGGGAAAAGCCCCAGTAGACTACCAAGGTAAATACCAACCGGAAGTATACTGAGCAGGGGTGGAGTACTTGAGGGACTACGGTGCCAGGGTTATCAGTATAATTGCACTCTGCACTTTTTGACATTGTCTCTCTAGCTTTATTGCTCAAAAAAGTTAAAATTACACTACAATTTACAAAACAAGGTGCCCATTACGTATCTACTCGTTATAACCTACATATACGATCAAAAATACCAAGAGAAAATTTGGGGACAGAGAGGGACATTGAGGGCGTTGGCTGGTTTATGTCGATTCCGCCAAAGTTATTTTTAGTTTTAGACGGAAACGGAATTCTATTTCCCTAGACGTGCGCATGATACCTTTTACCCCTTCGATCAGGGAATTTTGAAAGGGCGGTCTGCGTGGAAATACGTTTTGTCAGTAAAAGCGCCTAAACTAAAATGATAGATTCCACAACCTCTTTGGAAAAAAACACTGGGTGGTGAAAAAATATCAAAGTTTGTCCCCTGAGAATTTGAATCAAAGAAAACAGCGATGACAACAAGAAAGAATTTATTTGCTTTCATTTCTGTAACAACATGTAGAGAAGTGTCAAATTGTCGATAGGGATTGGGTAAATGGGATGATCTTGCATAATACGTCAGAGAATACCCCGTTTGACCAATCGTCAATGTGGCTTGTAACAAGGGCTTTAATGGTCACTGGCATGCTAAAGGCTGTAATCAAAAGATCTACCACGGCCATATTTACTATGAGATAATTTGTGATAGTTCGCATTTGCCTGTTTATAATAACGACGCATGACCAACACGTTACCGATCAGTGAACCGAACATGATGATGAAGTACGCAATAGTCTTGAAGAAAACTTGCTCAGTAGGTGAATCGGGGTCATATGTGCACTGCGGTGATGCCGGGAGTGATGCAGAACGGGAGTTTGTGAAGTTCTCACTGGTAATTGGGGTCATTTTCGGGGGTGAAAGTCCTATTGACAAAAGGAAAGTGAGAAGGATAGTAAATTGCCTTGTGTTATTTTATGCTCAATATCTGTTTTGGAGGAACAACTGGTGTTTGCCTCAGGAAAGTGAATTATTTTTTGCTTCAGATGCCTGTTGAATAACTTTGTCTATTTGGAAATTTAAAATTTACGCTGTTTAGTCAGGAGCAGATGCGAGGTTTTTGTGTGGGTCGCTATTGTCATCGGCTCGTGTCCGTTAAGAACAAAAACACAGAGAACAAATGTCGATGGAAGTATCGAAATTAAAAATTGAAGTTTATTTTATTACATGCAGTGAAGATTTACTATATCGTTGCCACTTGACTAAGTTCTGAATAATTTTTTTTTTGAGAATTATTCTCTGGCCGACACTTTACATTTTGCCAACTTTTTGGCAGTTTTCGTTTCAACTAAAAAATCGAAAGCAACAACTACGATGGTGGTGGAGGTGAAGTTGTCAAGATCTACACTTGCGTTCTAACAATTGAAATCTCTGCATACTACAGTTTTTGCAATTTTAATCGTCACAAAGTTGTCAAAAGGTGATCAAGATTTTTGTGAAGTGAAAATCTTATGGCGATCGTCTCCGCAAGAGCTTTTTAACGCCGTTGTCGCAAAATCATGTGAAGTTATGTCGCTTCTGGCTTCTTCCAAGGAGTGGGGAATGGTCAGGTCTGCTTGATAGGACAACGGACGAATGCCATCCATGAACTCGTTATCTTTGCCAATTTCAAGCCCACGTGTGCCGACGTTTCGTTTTGGGGAAACTCTATGACAATTACACAGGAGAAGATCTTTAAATCCTTTCCGAAAGTCAGCGTTAAATATCACATAGATAGTGGGATTTATCATGCTGTTTGTATGACCCAAAAAATAGCCCAGGAAGGAAAGAACACTCGGTGGACCACAAGGAAAGTTCTCTCTAGCTAAGAAATAAATAAACTGGTTAATGTACACGGGCAGCCAACACAGTGCAAAGATAATCACTACTGTCATCAGCATTTTGAGAACTTTCTTCTTAGACTTTTGAGCGCGGAGTTGGTTTTCAAGGGATGGATTTCCTGGAACTTTTCTCACCCAAAGTTTGTGAACGACAAAACCATACAGTACCGCCATTGTTGAAAGTGGAACCAGGTAAAAAAACGATGAAGAGAACAACGGTAAAATGTTTAGATGCCTCTTCCGTGAAAGACGGCGTCCAAATCTCCAAGCAGTGCCATTTTCCCTTGAACATGATGACTTTCTGAGCGTAAAGAATCGGAGAACTGACAGTGATGCCCACGATCCAAACAACTGCCATTATACCGTATGATATCTGAAAAGAAATGTATCGTTTAAGAGGAAACATTACCGCCAAAAACCGGTCAACTGATATTGCTGTCAAAGTCAAAACTGAGCTTGCTATCGAGAGGGATTGGGTAAATGTGATGATCTTGCATAAGGTGTCTGAGAGTACCCCGTTTGACCAATCCATGTGTCCTGTAACAAGCGCTTTAATGGTCACTGGCATGCCAAAGGCTGTAATCAAAAGATCTGCCACGGCCATATTTACTATGAGATAATTTGTGGTAGTTCGCATTTGCCTGTTTATATTAACGACGCATATGACCATCACGTTACCGATCAGTGAACAGAACATGATGATGAAGTACGCAATAGTCTTGAAAACTTGCTCAGTCGGTGAATCGGGGTCATAGGTGCACTGCGGTGATGCCGGGAGTGATGCAGAACTGGAAATCTTGAAGTTCTCACTGGGATTTGTGGCCATTTTCGGAGAAGAAAGTTCTATTGCCAAAAAGAAAGTAAGAAGGAATTCATAGATAGTTGTCTTGTACTGTTTTTTGCTCAATATCTCAATATCTCAATATCAACTTGCTCAATATCTCAATATCAACTGGTGTCTGCCTCAGGAAAGTGAAGTGCTTTTTGCTTTTCTTGGTAATCTGGAAAAAATAGTTGCCTTTTGAATAACTTCCCTAGTTAGAAATTTAAAATTTACGCTGTTCAGTCAGAAGCTAGTGCGAGGTTTTAATGAAATGGAGACTAAAAAATGTATTTTATTGTGAGGGACACCAAGTTGCCAAGGGACGCGGACTTTTCATTTAAATGAGCGTCTGCTTTAGGTGCAGTCTCACAAGTGTTTCGAATATAACGCGCTGTGCTGTCGTTCAGGGGTGGGTGGCGCTTATTTAAAGTGCCTATGAAGTAAAAAATAATTGCTGCTTATTTGAAAGGCTTTTCAAAGTAAAGAAGATTGGCCTTTCCCTTTTTGGAATATCTTTTTTCATTCTAGAGATATTTACGTTTTTGTATTATGCAAATGAGGAAAGTGATGACGTCATAGGTGGTTTCACTTGAACAGTAAAACACTGATTCAAGAATATCTCTAGAAATATTGGAGCAGTGTTCTTCAAACTTGGCACCACAAATGTGCATCAAAAAAGAAACAGAATGACACCTTCTGTGTTGTTGCCATGGCAACTCTTCTGGCTCCAGTCTCTTTCTGTGAAAAAACAAATATGCCAATTTGCAACCCTTTGAAAAGGGACAGAGGGTCTTGCTCGGAACACACATGATTCCCATACTGTCTTAACTCTCCCCATTAGATTGTTGGGAGTGGATGATCCTTGTTTAAGATAAAATCTGGTAATGTTAGTTTTAATTAAAACAGGACCAGCGGCATAAGTGTTATCATGGCAACGGCACGACGGGTGTCATTTTGTTTCTTCTGTGATATACATTTCTGGTGCCAAGTTTAAAGAACACTGCTTTAATATTTCTAGAGATATTCTTGATTGAGTGTTGAACTGTTTCAGTGGAACCACCCATGACGTCACACTTATAATACAAAAACGTGAATATCTCTAAAACGAAAAAAGGTATTCCAAAAAGGAAAACGCCATTCTTCTTTACTTTGAAAAGCCTTTCAAATCAGCAGCAATTATTTTTTACTTCATAGCCACTTTATTTAAGGGCGGTGCTTGATAGAGGATGGCGATTTTTCTGGTAAAAATGGTATTAGGGCTTTCGCCACTCGTACTGATTCAAAACAAATCGCATTGGAAATGTTTGTGTCTTTGCTATAAAGGAAGTCACGTTTAAAGACTAAATGGTATCACTCTAAGTACGATTTGACTGCAAACTACTTGTAGAGAGCTAGTTAAAGTTAGAAATCGACGAAAGGTTCAGCCCTTTGCGTGTAATAATATTAAAGAACATATTGGCTTTCATTGTACGCTGTATGAACAGATGTTTTCATTTAACACTCAGCTCCAATTTCAATGCTACGCTGATGTAGTGCAAAGCAGTATAAAGTTTTGCCCATACGTTGTGCTCTCCAATTAAGAAGTGTTGTCGTTTGCCGACTGAGAGTGCCATATATACGTATATCAAAAGAATTTACGAGAATCGAGTTTTGGCGTTAGCACACTCATAAGCAGATGTTGGGGATGTTGTTTTGTCTTGGATAAAAATAGCGTTTAAACTAAAACAAACATGTAAATTCATAGCGCGCCACAGGTTGAAGAAAGATGTAGACTTTGTGTAGCTTAGCCGTTATTATGCGAGATAAAATAGTTATTTTTTATTATTACGTAATTTTATCAATTACCTAGAGCCAGTTTGCCCCGGGCTAGCAGCACGACGAATTATTTAACACCCTACGCGAAAACAATATAACAATAATATCTTAGAAAAGAAAATTGATGTTAGATTTCTTTTTATTTCTGCTTCTTTCTCATCAAAAGGTTCTTTTACAATTCAGTTTGTTGTCTCTTATTTATCCCGTTTCTTTGAAATTGATATAGTCGTATTATATTATCACATCTTTTTGTCAGAGGGCTTCTTTTTCTCCCAAATCGTTTGAGGGTTGCCCAATACACCTAAACTGGAAATATTGTCGAGTCGACTCGATTCGTCTCCTATGATGTCGACCCGTCATAGCGGAAGAACGTATACAACATTTTGCGTATTATTTCGTGCGACGGTTGTAGATCGAAGAATATGATGCACGGTGTGCAGCGAGCGTGTTGTCTAGCTATGGAAAGATGAATAAGGGCACTTGTTTCGTTCTAGTGCTGTATATTAGTTAGTCATTACGGCTCACAACTTGCAGTAGAATTCCGTTAAAAAAAATTCATTAAGGCCGTGAATTTACACTATATCTGTATTAACTTCAGATTCATCATCAATCAAGTGTTTAACATTTTTACTGCATGTGCATCAAACTCTGACTGAACAGCTTTGCCGGGGATAGTTTCTTACTATGATATGTGTCTGGTCTTAACAGGTACACGAATATGGATAAAGGCAGGAAAAACTCACCTTCTGATAGTCAAAAATGCTGAATAACTCGGTCCGCCTCTTGATCATGAAACCACCTGCTTTGGTCCCTTGTACTTTTTATAGTACTTTATAGCGATAATTAACATAAGAGGGGAGGTACTTATCGATTCAGGAAAAAAATTGTGTTGACTGACAGGAAGACATTTGCAAATTAACTTGCACTGAAAACCAGATGACCCTTGAAGGCTTACAAATATATTCTATTCTCAACCGTCTTCCTCTTTGTATAATTCTATATTGTTATGTTACGGAAAGTTTGTTCACAGGCCATCTCGCTATACTACAGTTAGACCCCGAAGTTTCGAACTCTCAAGGGAGACGAAAAATAGTTCGAAATTACAGGACTTCGATATAGCTTGACCGCATGATACCTAAAAAGTCAAGAATCACTTTAAAGGAAACATTACTGCCAAAAACCGGTCAACTGCGATTGCTGTCAAAGTCAATACTGAGCTTGCTATCGAGATTAAAATTGTTTTCTTTTGCTCAGGGATTTTTCTTAACAGTATCCCCAGAAACAATTGTAACAGTTGGTAAGCATGCTGCTGAGGAAAACAAGGTATGAAAAGTCACAAGGCTATTATGATGATTTAAAAAGAAGAAGCAGATCACAGCTTGGTCATGATAAGCGGAACATACATGCAATCGACACCGTCTTATTTTACTCAAATTTGAGCAGCTTTCGACAAAAACACTTGAGTGATATTCCAACAGACAAAATAGTATTGAGTTTTGGGCCAAAAATATCAAAAAGACCTTTCAAAATACGCTACTTGTGGCTCAAAAATAAACTAAGAAAACTTGATTTCCGGTTCGTCGAGAGGATATTTTTGGCAGCCATTAATTGCACCGGAAGCGCGAAAGGTGCGCTCGTGCCAGTCCCTCTCCGCATCACACATTGGACCAAGAGAACCAAGAGCGGACTGCCCGTCTCACCGCCTGGCCTTTTTCCGCTCTGCGTGCAGTGTGCGAATGGACGCTCGATAAGGAGAACAAAGCATTTTTTTTTCTCCGAATTTGAAGCCATCAGTGGACGGAAATAAGTTTTATTATTTATAAAGACATTGCGACTTCGATGGAGATGCTTCAAGAGTGTCTTGTCGAAAGCTGCAGACGGTGAGTGAGCTTTAATTATGTAAATAACCTCGAAGATTTAATCCCTTCAACTCGTGTTCTTATTGCCTTCCAATAGCGAATTGAATTTTGGCTAAAATCTTTAACGTTATTCACCGGCTGCAATATATTATCACGTGGCACGTTTTTTAAATTTTTTATAATGAAGCTTAGAAGTGGTCGGCTCATTCGACTTTCATAATAAAGCTTGTGTTTGCGACTTTCTTTGTGTTCGATTGAACGAACATTTCCAGACTTTTCAAACAAGTAACTATCTTATATGTACGCAACGTAAAAATAGAATTCTTCAGTTTCCTTCTGGGACTGCCCTAGGCTGAATACTGTCAGTTGAACTTAACAAACGTGATTGTACACCAATTAATGCGAATCAACAACTTAGCCCTCAAGTTAGCGTTACAACCTTGCGACCGCCATGCTAGACGGTGGGGGATGGCGGAGGGGAAAAATCCACCCCCTCCCCTTTCCTTCCTCTTGCCTATCATTCACTCCCTTTCTTTCTCTCACCAGTCTTCCACTGCATGAAAAATTCAAGATGGTGGCTAAACTTTTTACGATGTGAGCGCTCGCTCGAAAAAATCTCGCCTGCTCTGCAGGCTACCCTCAACCAATTTAAGAGATCCTCAATGTCATCTCGTTTGTATGAGTAGGGCACCATTTGGGAGAGAAAGATGGCTATCCATAGACTGTTCACAGTCCCCTATTTTTCCGTGAGATCGTAGATGTCGATCGTTGAGTTCGATGGGCTGCCATCTTGGTCTCTTGATGCGAGGAAACTGGGGAGAGTACAAAATGCCCGTGGGTAGTGGCGGTTGGGCTTAATAGTGTGGGGGTGACGGGACGGAAAAAATAGGGAGACTGTAACAGCTTCACTCTGTCTGGTGTTCGCTGCGTTAGTTGCTCCAGCAACGGCAACACCTGATTGGTTGAAGGGACAATAGAGTTCATCAGAGTGTAGCAGAGCATTGACAACTTGAGTGACTTCGTGGCTCAGGCCAAAATGGCATCGATTTCAAGATAATTTTGTTGAGAATGTTTTGATTTTGATCGTCTGTCTGCTTCTTGTCTTGGAGGATTGGTATTAAAGCGCGAGCAAAAGGAGGCCGTTTCTTGTTTACTCGAAGGAAAGGGTGTTTTGGCGGTTCTTCCAACTGGTTTTGGCAAGAGTTTAATATATCAAAGTTTCGTTTTGGTGAAAGAAATGGCTGAAAGCTCTGTTGGTTGTTCTTATTTCCAACTGAAATTTTACAGTTAATGCCACAAAGACGGCACGCATCTGAATAATTGGAATTCTCTGCGGGCTTTGCCACTTTTTGTGGAGTCAGAGAAGAGTTCTTCCGTCCCGCATTCATTCGACTCAACTTAGTAAACCTTCAAAATGTTTCGAAATTCACAACACAGTAACATGTATTCATATCATCATCCCTGATTTGACAGGTTTTTTCTCAGGGGAGGAGATTGTTAATTGATTTGATTAACAGAGGCGCCAAACCGGCGGCCACACCCCTCGAACACGAGACAGAGTGAAGCTGTTACAGTCTCCCTATTTTTTCCGCCAGCCGTGCCCTCCACCACCCCTACCCACGGGCATTTTGTACTCTCTCCAGTTTCGCTCGCATTAAGAGATCAAGATGGCGGCCCGTCGAGCTCAACAATCAACATCTACGATCTCACGGAAAAATAGGGGACTGTGAACAGTCTAGGCTATCCATGACAAGAAGACTACCATTTGAGTGGGCTACAAATGTTGTCATTCCATTTATGATTGTAAATGCAGCTAGCATTTGTTGTTTCATGCTAAAGTATTTGTCATTGTTCAGTTTTTGATGTAATATATCGAACACGAGAGACAGTGTTTCATCAGGATATCCAAACACCAAGAAGAGAGTTGAAAATACGACGTGCAGCGGAGTATTTTTGACGAAATTCGAGGTGTTGGGATAGCTGATGAAACACTGTCTCGACTGTTTGATACATCTTCTCAATCGAAACAAAAACCAAGGAGTAAACGGAGAAGTATCATTGTCAAAATCTATGCTAATTAAGACAGGGTATCCAAACATCCGTCTCGGTCATGATTTCCTTTGTTTAAACTTGATGAATTATTAATGAGTTTGAGAAGTACTGTATCAATCAATAATGACGACGTTGGCTTGTCATAGGGGCGTCGCTTCCAGCAAATGGATAAAACAGCAAATCTCCTCATTATGGTCAAGTAGTTTCCAAGTAGTTTTCTAAAGTAGGCAGGTGTACTCAATGCCTTTACACAGTTTAAAGAGATTCAACACATGAGAACGTAACATTAGCCACCCCAGGAAAGCAGCAGCAACAAGAACAGCAACTCTGTCTGGTTTGGGCTTCTCAGGTAGAGCAGAATTAAGTAAATGTAAGGTAGAATTTAACAGATGCGAATGTCTTACCTTTTTTGGCCACACCTTTTATTCTTTACTATAGGATAATGTTGTGGATATTAAAAAAAAATTGTCTCCTATACTTGCCGTTGATTTGTGGTGTTACTTGTGGTGTTATAATCACAGATATATGTTTTTCATTGCAAGTAAAAATCCAGTCTAAGTTTAGATCAACACCTTTTAGAGAGCCAACTAAAATACTGAAGTCTGAAGATGGCTTCTACACCTGGCAGTTTGGTAGGAATAGTTAAGATCTGTGATAATCTACATTTTCATTTCAACTTCATGTACACTGACTATGTACGCTCATTCTTGACCTTGGTGTATTGGTGATTCTTGATAAAGAGTCGGTAGATATCAAAAGGAAAATCAAGGAGGCCATCCATATCAGACATCAACGCCCAACACTGAACAGAGACGGGGGCTATGATCTTCCCACCATTTTTGACCATCTGTTGTCACGTGATTAAACAATTTGCATTCACGTGACAACGTGAGCTCACTTTAATCGCTGATGAAGACTGCGATACAGTCAAAAGCTTCGTTTACAAAATTTTTCAGACCTTCTGACAAGAATAATTGTTCGTTTACATGTACACTCTTTTGCATGCCATTGCAACACCATATCCTCGTTTCAAGTCCTGTCTGTGGTAGCCAGATAAATTTCTGTCATGGTAACAGTCGCACATACCTTCAATTTTTTTCATCAGGAATGTGTTTTTTTCCTCTGTTTTTCTTTGTTCTTCTTTCAAATTTGTTTTGCCATTTTCAAGTTCTTCGATTTTTCTTAGGAGTTCTCCCCTGTCAGGGTTTGGACTCATGGAGTCGGTTGATTGTGACCTTGAGTGCTAGTCAAACAAACAAATCTGTGACTGGGTGTGTGTGTGTGTGCGTGGGCAGGGGAGGTTGTCACAAAGGTCCACAAGTGGTTTTGTGCAAAGTAACATTTCGGGAGAGGGTAGAATTTAACAGATGTGAATGTCTTACCTTTTTTGGCGGAGTGTAGGCTTCATTATCGCTGATTCTCTTATCTTATTACATGGCTTGTGGCCGATATAACGCACGCTCTGATTGGCTAAGAACGAGATCCGAGCAGTTATTATGCAGCTATAATGCCCATGGGCCGATTACAGGTTATGCAAATTAGGAAGTGCCCGGCTCTGAAAATTCAAGCACATTGAAACGATGAAAGCTGATTAAAAACAGTAAGAGAAAGTAAATCTAATTCCGAGTAGCTAAAAGTTTAGAGATTTTTCCTGAATAAAATTTATAGAGAAATCGTTTTTGACTTACCAGCCGGCAACATTGGTGGGCACTAGTGAAAACCAATCAAAGTTTGCCGAGTCTTCAGTAAAGCTAAAATCGCTAAGTGAAAAACACCATCGGCAGATCTGTCACGAATCCCGAGCAGAACACCAAGAAGAAACTTAAGTTATCATCTTAGTCACAACATTTACCGAAATATTGAACTCCGTCACAGTTCTCATCAAATAGATTCCATCGCTTTAACACAAGCAAGTGTAAATCAGCTTCCAGGATCATCAGATGTAAACAATCGGGTGGTTTCTGTCGGTAGCAGTGTTTCTGATAACTGAAGGAAGTTTTAGATGTTCACAAGGCTTGGAAATCCCAGAATGAAGAAGGCGAAGATATGTTGTCGAAAGCAGATGCGAAGATCGAGTTATTCTGAGCAGTACATTCTGAAGCATTAGTATTTTCTTTCACCGAAAGACCGTTGTTGGGACTATTAAGCATTTTCTGTCTTTTCTATATGCGTTGACGTTTCGCCACAAAAGGCGGAAAAACTCCCCCATCAAGTTGTGGCACCACGATACTAAAATACCTTTTTGAGGCTGTGACAATCATTTTTCCTGTAAAGAAATCTGTTTTTAATGGAGTACGTAATACAGTGGTAAAGTTCACTGACTGTGTAGTTTTGCCCTGGGTTTGAGACGATGAATGAATAGGTAAACGCGCACATCGCCGGCTGTAAAATTACGATTTCCACTCAAATATTTTTTTTCTCTGCTTTAATTCATAAGCCACATAATAGACAACTTAATAACCTCGATTGTTCGGTCGTTACGGGAAAATCTCAAACCTCGGCCTACCATATTGACCGAGCGATAGCGAGGTCAATACGGCAAGGCCTCAGTTTGAGATTTTCCCGTAATGACCTCACTCTCAGTTATTAAGTAGTTATTCATCAGCCAGTTTTAAGTGTGCCTCACATATTAATGTTCCGGTATATTTAGGATTTTGAAAACAGTCGAACACTGGAAGTAATCGCTGTGGACATAAAACAAGATTCCCACTGCAATCTTCCTCATCACGTAATGGGAAGCAGCACTTTAATTTGTTCTGTTGATTTTTTTTCGTCGTGCTTTTTTGCAGAGCGTCACTTGAGTAGAAAGCCTACAGGCCCATGCTTGTGATTCTGGCAACAAAGATACATTACCCCAACATTCATCGTCTGCAGTAGACGTCTTGCATAACACTCGTGGGGTATTTAACCCTTTACCCCCTAAGAGTGCAAATTGGCACACAAGGTCATAACTTTGTGAACATTTGATAGATTTCTATGAATTTTTGCCATGCAAATTGTCTTGTGAAGATCTGCTCATTGAAGTCATAAAATTTTGACCCCCTCCTATCCAAGACATGGTTGACCACCCCCAGGAGTTTTTAGTTCCTTTTTTGGGATGCAAATGGAATGTAAGACTTGTTTCATATCAAGCTATACACTAAGAGCTGCTAGATAAGCTATAGTTTAGGGTTATACCTAATATAGTAGAAGATTGATACATTTTTGAAGTCGTTCATTTTCCTATTTTAAAGCAATTTCTCTCAAAATGTCTACATCCTTCATAGCTGCTGATGTCAATTCTTAAATAAGCTGATTAGTGGCTTTCAAATGGCATATTGTACACAGGCAGAGTGTCTTTATTTGCCGATTTGGGAAAAACCGCCATTCACCTTAGGGGCTAATGGGTTAAACAATGCATATTTTTCACGGAAAAAAATTCCCATTTCGTTGTTACATACTAGAAACAATGACTGGCAACAATTAACTGTGTAGCTGCGGTTTGAGTCGGAAAGTATGGCGTGCGCAAATGCAAAGCGAACCCGAAGGAGACAAAAACAAGATGAAGAAATTCATGTGTAATGAACTAACCTCTTTAGTACTCTTTAGAAATTACAAAATTTCCAACTACTTTAAGAGAGAGAAATCGAAAAAACTATGGCTAGCAGCGTTCAAATGGCAAACAACGTAATTTTACGAAAACTCCATGGTAATGTGGTGATTGAATTACTCACTTAGCGGCAGTCTTGGCAGGTCTTGGCAGACAAGAACCTTCATTCTCTCTCTAAAAGTGTCTCGGCAAAAGTCCTCCTTTAAACGGAATTCAAAAATTTTCATAGAAACGAAACAAAAGTCGTATTCGATATGTTATATAAAAAGTACTGATCTCAAACATTGACCTTTCTTGAGCTTATTGAGTTAGCGGCGAGCTTATGGAAAGGCAAAAACCTTTCCCAACACAAAGCAAGAAGCGATACTTTTGGCCCCAAATTTGCCACAATTAGCAGCCGATTTTGACAGGATCGTTTTGCCAATTCCTGCACAAACAACCACAACAAGTCCTTGAATGATGGCACTTGTTTTTCACAAGACCACAAAATTACAGCGGGAAGATCAGTGGCCCTGTGGCTTTTCCAATGACATGTTCGTTTTTCATTCGTCGTTAGCCTGCGAACAGGCTCCCGGTGAGCCCAAATGAAGCGAGGGAGCCTGTAGACATTCTATTGATGCTGCCATTCTATGATACCAGCTCCTGGTGTCATGACATGATTGGTTAAATCGCTGATTGTTGAGATCTTTGAGATGAATATTTGACAGATCTTTGTAAAATTATACAACTCCAACAGTTCGTTACAATAGTAAATGTAATAGTGCATTCGCTGTTCTCCTCTAAGTTTCGGTCTCTCAACATCTCGTTATTTCACAAGTGATTCTGAAGGGTATCTTATGCTCTGTTACCAGGACGAATTTTAAGTAGAAGCTAGTGGAGTGGAGCCGTTTGGCGGTGCTATAGCAATTTTTTTAGAGATCAGAGGCTTGGTTTCCGGACTTTCCGCTGTTATCTGCTTGTCGCTTTGCAGAGTTTGACACCTATCATGTGCTCATAATTTCTTTAGGCTCATTTCAGTATTGTAAAATATGTTTTAAGCTCTCTAAGTATTGGCTCTGGAGGGTCAAAGTTAAGTTTGAAATATTCCATGAACGTGGTGCTTACTTGCACTCTATATTATGACGCCCGGCCCGGCTATTTGATTAGCTGGATTAGAACTGTTTGCAAGTACCGAAAATGTAGCTTTTTGACAGGTCTAATTACCTCATTGACTGATTTGTTACAGGCTTATCACCAAGGGCTATATACAGGCTCCCCTGTCCCCGCCCCGATTGCTTTGCTCTCCGAATTCTTCTGTTTCGCGCTCGCCGAAATTTTTTTCCGTCCTTGCTGGGAGCCTGTTTGTAGGCTAATTCATCATCCGCCATTTGAAAATGGAATGGCGGGACTCCTTGCAGGTGAATGCTTGCCTCGTACTGCGCATGTCCAGCCATTTTTGCGTTCTGTCCGCCCTGTCCGTAATGTAACAATTGGTTTAATAGCCGAAATTTTCTTTAAATCCTGTTTCGTGAATATTCAATGTGGTTTCTGGTAACAGGATTTGTGCGGGTCCTGGAAAGCTTAGAAAGTCCTTGAATGTTACTGGCATTTTTCAGGACTGGATAGTACTGGATAAAAACTGCTGGTCCAAAAGTGCTGAAAATCTCAGAAGTATAAATTCACCCAGATTCTCACACCAAATCAAATTCTCAGAACTAACATTAAAAGAAATGCATGGCAGACAGTAAGGAGAATTAATATTGCAATCTTGGGAGTGAAAAGGTTAACATGAATTTTTGAGTCCTCAGTGGAAACATCCTGGAAATTTGTTTCTAAAAGGAAGGTGCCAATAGTACAGGTTCTTTGGCCGGCTGAGTGCTGATTGGTTAATTTAAATTTTAGCAGCATCAACTGAATCTGAGTTAAGATAAGGCTGCGCCCCTGTAACCAGAGACAAATCCTTCTTCCCGAGAAATCGCTTTCGAATCATGTTTCGAGCCTAAGGAAATTTAAACCTTTGTCTTAGAGGCCCTCGGGGGTAGTGGTAGGTTTGGATAAAGTCTGCCCGTAAACTGAACTGTTTTTCCTGCTTGTAATAGTGCTCGACTGAAAAAAATAATTATTCTGCTCTTATTCTCTTTAGTAAAGCATCTGGACCAGTTTCCATATAATCAAGGAAATCAATAGATGATATTATACAGTGAGGAGTGAGGATATGGAATATATGCTGTAGTTTCGAATCAATTTTGCGAGCAGGTACAGGACATTCATTTCACGACGGAGAAAACATCTTCAAAGCATCATCCATGCACTACCGGTATGTTGATATTTGAAAGATTTGGAGATTTCTTTACGTCATGTGATAGTTCAGATCAGCTACAGTTCCCCTATCTCACTGTAATTTACCAACTGAATATAAATACACCTTTTGCTGTTCATTTACAGAAAATAAACATTCATTTGTGTCCAAGTTTCTTTCATTATGATCATTAAACTCTCATTAACACCAATATGACCTTCATTTGCGCGTAAGGAATGTTCAAGAAAAACATTTACATATGCATTAACATTCAAAATCATCAAAAGAAAAACAATACCTTCATTTGACATTCATTGACTGTAAATGTATTTTCATTTTGGTTGAAAAAAAATTCGTTGTCACGAAATGACAATCATTTACACTTTACGACATTCAGTTTTCAACAAAAGACTTTCAATAACACAATTTGCATGAGAACTAACATTCAATTGCTTTATTATGCAACCATATCCATGAAGGTAACAATCTTTAATGCGGCGAGACAAACATTACAGCCATAATAACATTTATTTTTGAAAGATAGAATATCAAATTCGCTGAACGATTTATCCTTCAATCGCCTCAGTAGTAAATAGTAAATAGTCTTCGTTGACATCTTCAAAAGCCCTGACTATCCTTTCGCGGTGTTCAAGTGCGATTCTATTTCTTCGTGGCATTTCTGGACAAATTGAACTGTCACTACATGTACATGTATGTCACATGGACACTGTAGTGCGCCCTCTGAGTTGTACGCAAAAAGTTTCGTAAGTGGCCGAATTTATATCTGCAAGGGGAGGATTGTGAAATTATGATTTGAAAAAAGTACATATGGTCCCTTGTTCTATAATCAAATTTTCGAGGAAAATTGGGCGAGATATCTCTGTTCAAAAGAATTACGCTAATGAGCGATTGTTTTCTCTTAACGTTAGGTGAAAACACGGTAATGTATGTCTCACCGCATTTAAGATTGTTACCTTCGTGGATATGGTTGCATAATAATGCAGTTGAATGTTAGTTCTCATACAAATTGTGTTATTGAAAGTCTTTTGTTGAAAACTGAATGTCGTAAAGTGTAAATGATTGTCGTTTCGTGACAACGAATTTTTTTTCGACCAAAATGAAAATACATTTACAGTCAATGATGTCAAATGAAGGTATTGTTTTTCTTTTGATGATTTTGAATGTTAATGCATATGTAAATGTTCTTCTTGAACGTTCCTTACGCGCAAATGAAGGTCATATTGGTGTTAATGAGAGTTAAATGACCATAATGAAAGAAATTTGGACACAAATGAATGTTTGTTTTCTGTAAATGAACAGCAAAATGTGTAAAGGTTTTACTTACTTACTTACTTACTTACTTACTTACGTACTTACTTGCTTGCTTGCTTGCTTGCTTGCTTGCTTGCTTGCTTGCTTGCTTGCTTGCTTGCTTCCTTACTTACTTACTTACTACTTTACCGTCTTAAATATAAATAAATTTCTCTTTTCAGTCATTAAAGCGAGTGATAATGTTGACATTGAATGAAGCATTCCCAAAGCAAACACGAACTTGCCATTGTAAGTATTACCTCACTAGTAGGGCAATTGCCACCTTCAGACATCCAATGTTTGACTCGTGTCACCACTTTTTCACGGAAGTAATCAAACTTTCAAGGCCCAATATACAATACAGGCAGATAAGCCATGAGCACTTTACGTGTTTTTATATTTTTCTGGTGACTATAGAATGAAGGCTCTTCATATGATGTACCATCCCCAGAAACCCAGACGCAAATAGTCGGGTGAAGAGGTGCGAACAAATGTTTACAAGAATGAACAAGAGAGATCTTGAAAACTTTCATTCACACTTCCTGACCCAACTATTCTCTTCTGCGTTTCCGAGAATGGTAATGTATAAGATTAGCGTTTTTACATTAAAGAAACGCTAAATACTTTTCTTAATATGAAGAGCCCTCATCCTTTGGTCACTAACAAAATGGACAAAAAATCTCAAGTGTCTACAGTCCGAGTGTCGTCACTGTAAAGCCTTTGAAGACAGGTTGTTAGTATAACAGTAGCATTTTTATAATCTTACATGTACATTAAAACCTAAGCGGTTGGGTCTTAGGCTAAGTTTACATGGGACCGGACTGAAACCATTCCGGAACGGTCCGGTCCGGATTGGCTTCTGTTTACACGAGACCATTTGAAACCCAATCCGGACCGGTTCCAAATGGTCCTCTGTAGACACCTGGTACAGATTAAAGTTGCAGAATCAGCCGTTTCTACCAGTTGCTCATGCGCAAATTCCTTTCCTAAGTACTGCGATGATTTTGCTTCTTACAGGTGAAATTAAAGTAGGCCTTCAATACAGAGCCACGAGTACAAGTACCGGTAACTATTATTATTCCAGTCCACATGTACATGTATGTGTTAATAAATTATTATTGTCTGTAATGTAAGTCAAGCAGTTGGCTCACGTTCAAAATAGTTTTACTTTTCCCAGCTTCTTTTTAACCCAGCCAAACAATTTTTTTTTTATTAGCCTATTATTTTTGATTAGTGAAGTGATGATTCAAACTAGCACATATCCTTAGGATTTTTCTTATGGAATTTTGTAGACACTCTGGCATTGTTATTTGCTGTACGTAGACTTCAATTCAGACAGCAACACTTTGTTTTTGTTTCTCCATAGCTATTTTTGTTTTCATGTTGAATTGAAGTCTGTAGAATCTTGTATTTATTGGTTGAGAATAAAATATATGTTGTTAAGGTCAGTATGAAACACTTACATGGTAATATTAGCTTAAGAAGATCGGCAGGGGTTTCATTAGCTTTTAAGTAGGAAGGTATATATGGGAGATCATGCTAAGGATATTTTGCAGCGCACCTATGAAAAGTATTCAAACCATTTGTATGGATGTGAATTTTGTGGCTCAATTTTATGACAAGTTTAATCTTTTATGGTCAGAAGAGATCACTTGAAGTGAATTTCTTCAAGGCAGGTGGCACCAGCTGGCTTTTAAGTTTCTTGGTACTGATTCCTGAGTTCCAAGGGTTGCACCCTCTGATTAGAACCCTTGACTGACAATGTGATGTCTAATTAACAATTAGACCCGTAGCCCGCAAGGGTCTAATTGTTTTAGTATCAACCAACTAGTCGGACAGAAAAGGCAATAACAAACTTAGCAAATGCAAGTTGAAGAAATATTTATTTGGGAATAACATGAAAGAAAGCGTCACGCTTGATTGCGCTAATTTCGCTACTCGAGGACTATTAGTAATAGTCCTCTAGTAGCATAGCCAATTAAAATGCAGGATTTGCATTAGTTCACTAGCTGGGTGATACTAATTTCATTTATCCATTCTCTACTTGCTTCCCTGTCCTTTTTAGGTGAAAGAACAAACCAGATCCTGCTGAGGGTTTGGCCAAGAGAGATGACACTTACTGTAAGATCTGGTTAGACCAGTTGCGCTTTGTTAATCCAGAACAAACCGCCATTTTTCCTCCTGTTTATTGTAGGGTACATATATGCCTTAGAAATTAATATCATTTAGAATAACCCTGTGAGTCTGGGAAGGGTACATTGACTTACAGCTGTAGGAGCATGTATTTAGCTTTGATTGACTGTACTGTGCATGTTGTTTAGTGAAATGAAGCTAACCACTATAAACAGGCTTAGGTACCCTTTTAACTTATTTATTTTTTTTATAAGTAACAGTTGAATTCTACAGTCGAACCTTTATTTAGCAACCCCCTTTTAAGTGGCCAACCTCTATTTAGCGGCCAGCTGCGGAAATTTTGTCAACTAATCACTGTAATCAAAACTCGTATTCAACGGCCACCTTAAAACAGGGACCTGCTTCTTGCTGTCTGAAAGAGTGATTATTGTTTTATACCTCTGTTAAATGGCCGGGGAAATTTTAGGCTGGATTTTTCTATCCAGATGAGGGTAAAAGAATGAAAATGTAGAATATGGTAAAAATATTTTATTGTATTTGATGTCAGAAGCATTTCATTCAAAAGGTTACAGCACATGTAGACTACAGTTCTTGAAGCGTTTTAGCTTGTTTGAGAGACGTATGAGCCAGTTCTGGGTTGACAGATGTGCCGTATTCATACATATAATATTGTTTTTTTAGGTTTTGTTTTAGCTTTTGTTAACATTACGGACTTTATAGTGCCCATCATTATCCTCCTTTTTCTCCACTTTCATTTGTTTCTATTGATATTTAAATAAACTGAAAACTGGACCAAGCCTAACATTGTTTTCAGGTGAACCTCTATTAAGTGGCCAGTTGTCCCGTCCCCACGAGACTGAATAATAGAGGTTCAACTATATTTGCTTTTTCAGCTTGCTGGAAACTTGAAATAAAAGTTGTTCTTTCTTTTCATTTTACTTCCAATCTATGAGTGATTGACTTGGGGTTATGAGCATAATTACCTTCAGGTACAATCGTGTTCAAGAATTTTGTAGTTGTAGTTTTGATTAATTAATAACACTCCAGTTTCAAATTTATTATACAGTCATGTGCATGTATCTGAGGGAATAGCTGAAATGAAGGTAATTGATTTTCATCTGTCATCCTGTAGATTTCAGAAACAAAACAAACTGAGTTTTGCTTGCAGTGGTTGGCTAAAAATGCGGGTAAGAGTAAAATAACTTGAACACAAATCAAGTTAGTAAGTAAGCATGGAGTCCTGACAACTATGCCACAAAAAATTGTCTTTTAACATCATTTTTGTTTGCTGTGTTTTATCTTTACAAAAGCATGAAACTTTGACTACATTTCCTTGGACCTGTCATGTACTAGTAGAAGTACTGCAAGTTCCTTACGCTCACTTTCAACTGGAACGTTTGAGCTTATTAGTTTTTTTTCTGCTTGAGGAAGTAGCCAAAATAGCAGCAGTATTTTGTATTTCGTTCGATGGTTGTGAATACGACAACCCTTTGTCATTTTCCGCCAACATTTCCTTGTTTTTGCTACAAAAATTTTCTGATTTCTTTTTCCGAGTGTGTCGATCAGCCTTTGGAACGCTTTTGTTTCGCTTTCTTTTTTTTCCTCTCTCCATCCAAAACTACAACTACAACAACAACAAACCAACAGCAACACAAGCAAGCAACGCAAGTAATGCAAAGTTGTGATGGCGCGCTTTTGGAAGTCACTCTCCTACACTAAATTCCCAGGAGGTCCAGCGGTGTTGACAACTCTAACACCTTTGAAGTGTGACATGAAGAGTCATGCAAAAAAGGAAATTTACAATAACTCCAGAGCGAAAAGAGATTTCGGATTTTTTCTTTCTGCCAAAGAAATCCTAGACCACATAGTTTATGTATGCCAAATATCTCAATTTTGGAAAAATTTGACCTGCGAACCTGTTCCGTAACCTTAATTGAGCATGGAAATTATACACAGTACGGCTGTCCAATTGAGAGGTGCGGTGGCCTAATGGTTAGCGCGCACTACTCAGGATTGAGAAGTCCGGGTTCAAGTCCTGACCAGGGCACTGTGTTGTGTTTTAGGGCAAGATGCTATACATTTATAGTGCCTCTCTCCACCCAGGTATATAAATCAGTACCAGCAAATTCAATGCTGGGGGTAACCCTGCAACGGAATAGCATCCCATCTAAAGGAGAGTAGAAATAATTGGAGTTGCTTCATGCAAAGGATACCAGGATAAGGTC
>NC_138146.1:29337623-29382623 GCF_964199315.1 Orbicella franksi
GATTTACACATTGGTAAACATATCAGTTGAAAATAATGGACACCTTAATTAATGCCGCTTTTTATACAATAAACTGAATTCTACGCGCGCTGTGATTGGTCGTTGCCTAAAATCTATCAGATTTAAGTATAAATCTACTAGCATACTATCGCAAATGCTGCGATCTGATGGGCTAGCCTACTCACTGTCTATTTAACATTTAGATTATGAGCTCGAGATTTCTATCGCGTGATAGCTGATGAGGGCGCCGCCTGAATCACCTATCTCGCATAGAAATCGAGAGCTCATAATCTAATTATTTTGGCATAAATGTCGCTTCATATTCCTCTTAAATGAACATTTTACATAATTCATTGTTATTTTGAAGTGTAAAACTGCGCCTGCCAATCACGTTTTCGCTACTCACTGTCCATCAGGAAATAGACAATGAACAGCGTAGCCAATCATATTCCAGCATTTGTGATAGTGTGCTAGTAGACTTATACTAATATGTGATAGACAGTGACGCAACGCAACATGTCTATAAGCTCGATATGATTTCTTTATAATTACGGTGTTGTTCCTTTTTTGAAGGTAGACGTCTTTATCCAACAAAGGAGACAGTTTTTCTCGTTACAGATGGTCAATCGAATGTCCAGCCCCACCTGACCATACCCAAAGCCAACGAACTGAAGAGGATGGGTGTGGATATTTACATGATCGCTGTTGGTCGTTACTTTGATGGAATGGAAGAAATAAAGAATATTTTTTCCCGTACACTAGGCACGTACTTTTATAGGGCCTCTGATATGTGGGAGATGATTAATCTGGTATTAAAGGAAATCGCTCCTGGTACTGGAGCCAATGTACACGATCCCTCGTGCTGAATTTAAAATGTGAGAACAGCAAACTGAGGAATTTTAGTCTTATTTTTTGGAAGGTTAAAAGATTAAACCTAATGCTATCGATGCCTTTGTTAGTTCAATAGAGAAACTAATCTGTAGATTATAGTTGGAGCTGTGCTCATTTTATCCTTGTTTGAAGTCGTTTGGTTTTACATAAACCAACCGTGTAAAAGATGAAGAATAGTCAGTGTGTACCTGTTGCACTGAGACGTAATTGTAATACGGTTTAGTGATAAACGTTTGAAGATTTCCATCAGGTTATTATGAAAATATTTTTGTAATGCATAATACCTGATTTGTATACTTTAGGCCATTTTATTACGATATTTTATCCGTGAAGAAAATAAATAACGTTTCTAGAAAAATTATGCTTGTATTTTGTGTTTTATACCATGCCAGTTTATTTGATAGTTCATTCGTAAAAATTGAAGTGTAATTATCGGGGTTACGTTTTTTTTGTTCCTAGACTTTTATCAAGAGAATCAAAATATCTGATTTGTATACCTTTGACTATTTTATGACGTTATTTTCTTCGTGTAGAAAATAAATAAAATTTCTGTTAAAACTATGCTTATACTTTATGTCATGTTTATACCACTAAAATGGAAGTCTAATTATCGGGATTAAGTATTTTTTTATTTCTGGACTCTTCCTTCAGACCCACTACATAAGCCTTATTTCATTTTAGGATCTACGAAACTGGCCTTTTACTCGCACATTTCCCCGTCATTAACATACCTGACAACTACCCCTGCGGGGTAGGGAGTGCTTTGGGTGCCTATTTTCAATATTTTTATGTGAACGGGACACTTTTTGACAAGAGGTATTCAGCTCAAATCTCGTTTCCATGGCAACGTAAGTTGTTTTTTTTTTGTTTTGGTCCTGTTTACCGCTTCGTGGCCTCCCCAGAAAAGCTGGATAGTACACAGAAACAAAGGTGGACAACTCTGTGACTCTTACATGAAGCAGAAACCTAGAAACTGCACTATGGGATGGATACATTTGATCAGGAGTTAGTGAGCTTGTGAAATATCGAATGCGGTTAAAGTAATTATTGTCGTCAAAAATGACTGGAAAGAAAAAGCGAAGCTCTTATAGAAAGGTTAGGAAAGGAAAAGGATTTGGTGGGTCACGCAGAAGAGAAAAATCATCAGAGAAAACTCCAGCAAAAGAGAGTGATGCCACTGAATTGATCGATCGTCCTAGCGGTTCGTTTGATCAATCTGATGTGTCAGATGAATCATCCGCCGACAAGAGTGATAAACCGCTAAGCTCCTCTCGAAAAAAAATGAAACTTCACCTATCTACGGATGAATCCTCTGGTAGTTCTGATGAAGAAACCAAAATAGAAGTAGATTCGAGTGGATACAGACTAATTGATTTAAAGAATCTATCATCCATGCTCTCCTCTGTGCACAAATGTGAAGAAGGTAAGCCAAGTCAATATTATAAGTATATGACAATCAGGAAGTTAGAGACCCAACACTTTATCAATAAAAATGATGCCTGGAAGAGGGGCTTGTTAAGTCTGCTGTAATAGCAACATTTCTTTGCTTAATTTCTTAGCCAAGAAGCCTCTTGTTCATATGACAATAGTGATGATTATTGCTAATTTTATTAAAAGACATTTTGTTCAAATAATTGTTCTTGTAGTTTCTCTTACGTGCTTCTCATTTTATTTCAACTTCAGCAAACCTTACCCTTGAAGAAAATAACTCTGTTCGTGCAGGATTGATGTCAAACTTGTCTGTTAACTGTAGTGCCTGTGAGGAAAGCAGCCCATTGATGACATCAGGTAACATTACGAAAAGAGGCAAGTCATATGATGTGAACAGGAGAGCTGTTTATCACTCCATAGAATCAGGCACTGGATATGAAGGACTTGCTTCCTTCTGTGGGGTGATGAACATGCCTTGTCTCTCCACACGTGCTTATTATAAGCAAGTGGATAGCGTTTTAGATGTTCTTGAAGATGAGGCAAAAGAGGAGTTAATAAGTGCAGGCCAAAGGCTTCGGCAAGTCATCATAGAAGAAAATGATGAATTGGACAACACTGCGACTCTGGATGCTGCCGTAAGCTTTGATGGCACATGGGCCAAGAGAGGCTTTACTGCCTTGACAGGAGTGGTGTTTGTGATTTCTGTGGACACTGGTGAGGTTTTGGATTACCATGTGTTATCCAAAGCCTGCCAAAAGTGCGCCCTAAAAAAATCCCAGAGTGAAGGAGAGGATGAGATATTTGAGGAATGGAGAAGAGAACACATAGCATCTGGAGAATGCGATATTAACTTTACAGGAAGTTCACCAGCTATGGAGGCTGAAGGTGCTGCTGTTCTTTGGAACAGGTCAATTGAACTCCACAACATTCGTTACAAATGGATGGTGTCAGATGGTGACAGTAAAGCCTTTAATACAGTTGAGAATGTCTATGATGACTGTAAAGTCATCAAGCTGGACTGTGTGGGCCATGTCCAGAAGAGAATGGGCAAACACTTAATTAATCTGAAAGCCAGAACTAAAGGCAAACTTACAGATGGGAAGCCGATAGGAGGGCATGGACGACTTACTGAAACCAAAATAAAGCAACTTCAGAAGTACTATGGACTGGCTATTCGTCAGAATACAATATCAAAGTCAAATCCATCAGACAGGGAAGTCGATGTGGCAGTTTACGCAATGAAAAAGAACATTATTGCCATTCTTAACCACAGCGTCCAATCAGGAGATGCTGCTAAACAGCATCGCTTCTGTCCACCCGGGGAAAGCTCCTGGTGTAAATGGCAGCAGGACTTGGCGACGGGCACATCCACCTATAAAGGTGATTACTGTTTGCCTGAAGTTTTCCTAGAAGTATTGCGACCTACATTCATGACTCTCAGTGACACTAAGCTCCTTGAGAGGTGTGTTCGTGGGACCACTCAAAACCCAAACGAGTGCATCAACTCGATGGTCTGGGTTCGGTGCCCAAAACACAAACATCATGGTGCTAAAGTTATCCGTTGTGCTGCAGCATCTGCAGTATGCCATTTTCACAGAGGAGCGGAATGTAGGAAGAGGATAATGGAAAAACTCTCCATTCCTGGTGGCTTATACACCAGCCATGCTTTTGGGCTCAAGGACAAGAAACGCTTACGCAAAGCAGACATTCAGGCAACTGATAAAGAAAAAAGGCGTCGCCAGGGTCTTCAGCTTGTGCGTATTCAGCGAGAGGAAGCCCTTCGTGAGATCGAAGGAGTGACATATGAAGCTGGGGGGTTTTAAATTATTACCCCAGGCTTCTGTGAACAAAATCTGAACTGTATTTCTCTCATTACCATTGTAATTTCAAAGCAATTGATATTTAATTGCATTTCTTAAGTTTACGGCTGTTTTTCTCAAAATGCGGTATTTTTGCTTTTGAGAAAAGATATCTCAAGAAGGATTTAAGCTTTTGACCTGAAATTTTCAGGATTTGTTGGTCTCATTGAGTTAATTGGGATGAATGAGGGAAATTGCCATAGATTGCATAGGATAGAAATTATCAAAAAAATAATTTCTTGATTTTGATTGCGCAACTTTAGATGGGAGTTGGGACTCGGTATTATAAAATTTGGCAAAATCCCTCATTCATCCCAGCAAGCAATATGTTTACTTTAAAATAAAATTAAAATGACCATTCTCTCTTTAAATTACACATGAAAATCTTTTCTCAAGTACACATGGGTCATGCACAGCATGTGGTACTTTAAAAGCCTGGTGTCAAGTTACAATAATCACTAACACATTGAAATATACATTTTTGTAATCTACAGGCCAAGAGCTTTCCAGTGATATATAGTTTGTTATGGTTTTGTCTAAAATCAGAGTTGTTACAATTGTTGCAAAAAAGGCCATTTTTCAGGTAAAACCCCCCCTTAAGTTTTCATTTTATTTTCACCAAGAGTACAGCCATTATTATTACATCGCGATCACCCACAATAGTCCAGTTTCGAGTTCGCCATGACCGCTGATTAAAAGCACTGTGAACGCATTTGCACAGGGTTAGCCTCGACCTCAAGTAAAATATTCACAAATTCCAGCGAGAAGATGACCTCTTTACAGCTCTGTGTATTGTTTAATTTTCAAATTTGTGCCACCTTCCCGCCGGTATTTGTGAATATTTTTTTTAGGTCGAGGCTAACCCTGCGCAAGTACGTTCTCAGTGCTTTTATTCGGCAGCCATGGCGAATTCGAAACTGGACAATTAAGCCTTCGCTTCTAACAAATATACCGTCACCTTTAAATGTTCTCACCTTAAGTTTTACGCTTTTATGTAAACCAGAGCATACAAAGTTCTGCTCATCGAAGCCCCATTGTACCAATGGCTGTGATATTTCTCGCCTTTATCGGCACGGGGGATCGTATTGGCCATTAACAATGCGCCATTTACCAGGAGAGACCTGCTGTAAGATCAGCTTAATAATTTGCCAAAACCCAGAAAATGTTTTGACACGGAAAAGAAACTGATTCGGTGGATAGGAAGCCGCCTTCACTATCTCGTCTATTCCGCTTCTGAAGTCTCCAACAGCGACCACGTAAATACCCACACTGCTGTTCTTCAGTACGTTTGCTTTGGGTATGGTCAGGTGGCGTTGGACATTTGACTGACCACCTGTGACAAGAAAGACCACCTTCCTCGTTGGAGAAGGACGTCGACTTTAGAAACAAAAATGGAACAACACTATTAAACAATCACCCACGCTGAATTCTCCTAACATCCTGCGTCTTTTATTATGGCGGTAAACGAGAGGAAAGTGCGGTCAATTGCTTGATTAAATCACTCTGAAACAATTGAATTTAAAATCCCTTTCATGATCTGAGCTTAGGAAGTTTGCAAATGTACCTGATGTAGGGTCGTCAAACAGCCTCTTGGCTTCTGCCAGTCCAGCTTGAGTGTTTGTCATGCCACTTGGATAGGGAATCTTCAGTATCTTACTGGCCGCTGAAGAGTACGGCAAAAACTTGAAGTTGACTCTGGCTGATGAGGCAAAGGTAACCGCTACATACTTAGGGTCAACATTTTGATGATACTCGTCCGTTATTCCAAACATGTAATGACTGAAGCGCCTTCTTTCCTTTCTAGAATTCGCAGAAACGCACCGACCCTGAGCCGTCCATGACAACCACAATGTCATGAATCTGTTTCAGCTGTTAGTTATAGCTGTCAGACAATGAATGCAATGAACAGCGATAAAATAGGAAATGAGGACAAGTTGTTCAAAATTGATGTACAAACTTTGAAACTATATGTGTGACAATGTCCAATTGGCACGGCCATGTAAGGTTATCTGGAATCCGGATGCTTGGGCTTTGGAGTACAGAATCCATCTCATGAAATCTGAAATAAAAAAAATTGATCGTGGCTGCTTGAATCCAGTATGTAATATAGGAACCATTAATTGCCCTGAGGTTTCTGTTGAGAGAGACAGGCTTATTATAGCTCTTTTATTTGGTCGAAATTTAGCTGTTTCATAGTGTAATGATTGAGTCTGCCATTTCAAGGGTTAATTTTCCATTAAATCACATTTTGCAAATACGCTTGATACTCTGTCACGAGGGAAACATTTTCCTATGTAATCCCCGTTTATTTTGTAGGGTCATTTTTGTTTGTTCTCTTTCATTTAACTTTTGACAGTTGCAGGATTATATAAGGTGCAGATGGTTGATGCGCTGTTACTGTTAAGAAAGAAAATATTCATATGATACTTCTGTTTGTATTATGGAGCCGACTTGTCGGTCTAACTGAATTAAACTTGTTGTTTATCGCCTAATCCTCCTTTGGACTATTGGATTTTATCCTGAAATCTGCCTTTGAGGAATTCTCTCTGGGAATTCTTAGCCCTCACCTTTCATGAAGCCTCTACTCAGTCCTGCATAGAGGCGGGATACCGGTAATTTGGCGATTGTCCATTCACTGACTCAGCCAATTCCTGCTTTAAGCCGAAAGCAACAAGAATTGAGTCATAGAATGCATAAAACTGCTTTCTTATCTTTACTGGAAACGGAACTTCTGTTCTGCGAACGGCGATCACTGACATCTCGCGAAGCTTGTTAATTCACTGACCTCTCCTTGCATGTTCAGAGGAATCTAACATTTATTTTACCGATTTATTTGCAGCTTGTCAAAATGTTTAACGTTCTCCTATTCAGGATGCAAATAAGCTCAAGGATCGATGCGGGTTAAATGCCATTGTATCATCAGATATTGACATTAAGATTACATTAGGCACAGATGCTCGATACGCTTTTATTGTAAAGAAAGGAAAAAAATATTCATATATTACTTGTATTCATATTGTAGAGCGGACTTTTTTGTCTAATCAAACTTATCAAGAAGTTGTGTCTACAAATTATGTGAACATCATCTATCGCCTAATACTCGTTTGAACTGGTGGATTTTATCTTGAAATGTGCTTTCGAAGGGTTCGCTCTGGAAATTCTTAGGCCTGAAAAAATAAAGGAATAAATGAATGAATGAAGAAACTTTATCAGAACGTGTCAGTAGAGTATCTAGTAGAGGGAGAAACCCTCAACTAACAGGGGACACCTAACCAAGAATAAAAATGTATAAAAAAAAGATCCGATCAAATCTGTGTAAAGCTAACTACGGGTCTAACTGTACATGTATAAAAAATTAACATATACATATCTATATAAAATATACTGACAATAACGAAAGATCGAGGACCAATGTAAAACAGTATTATGAACAGCAAAACTAGGAATTGCATAGTTAGCAACCTGTGCAGCCATCTTTTAAGAGGCTAGATAAGTCACGCTTTCTTGTTTGTGATATAAAAGTGCACTGTATTAAGATTGCTTGCGAGCCTTTCCTTTCTAGGTAAGTTATGCCACAGTTTGTAGCTAAGGTATCTTAACGAATGTTTGTCATAGGTTGTAGAGTTAAATCTAGATAGCATAAAGTCAGTTTGTCTCAGCTGATAATTGTGTTTAGTGGGCTGAAATAGATTTCAAATTAGTGTGGGACATAGGTTATGTTTCGCTTTATTCATTAGAATACATATATCTTGGAGCCGTCTGTTGCACAAACATGCTTACAAACTGCTTTGGTCCCTTGTGCTTTTTATAGTAGTTTATTGCGATAATTAACATGAGAGGGGAGGTACTTATCGATTCAGGAAAAAAATTATGTTGACTGACAGGAAGACGTTTAAAGTTAACTTAAACTGAAAACCAGATGACCCTTGAAGGCTTTTTAAATATATTCTATTCTCAACGGTCTTCTCGTTTGTGTAACTCTATTTTGTTATGTTACGGAAAGTTTATGCACAAGCCCACTAGCTATACTACAGTTGGACTCCGAAAACTCTCAAGGGAGACGAAAAATAGGTGGAAATTGCGAGATTTTGAAACAACGGGGAGTTAACCGCGTTGGAAATGGCGGGGTTGAACTGTATATTTAACTGAAAGAAAAAAAAAAAAAAAAACAGCTGTGCACAGATTATGGCCTGGGAGACGTTCAGGCTAAATTAAAGTCGTCATTCACTCTAGAAATTTTCCACGGAAATAGATAAAGAAGGCAAAGGTGCAAAGGCAGTTGTTAAAATTTGTATCACGAAATTTGGATTGGACGAGATCTTATCATGCGAGTTAGCCTACGTAGCTGTCGTTTCCTTCTTCAGCGCGCGGAAGAGGTGAACGAAAAGATTGTTGTGTGCCACCCAAGCTTTTCGTTCACCTCTCGCACCCTTGGGAAGGAATCGACTGACTTTCGGTCAGAAGACCTCGAGCGTACAAGACTGTTGTGCTGTCTAGACACAACACAACCATAAGTTAATCAACTTCCGTTGTTTTTCAGGGGTTTTTTTTATAAAAAAAGGACAAGGACACTTTTGTTTGGCTAAAAACGGGGAAGAGGGTGACCAAGTGTTCAATTAATGTTTCAGCTCCAAGAATGCTTGGAGAGCCAAGAAAACAAACCCTAAGCCAAGGGGATCCACAATATGCGATGAAGAAGAGGGAGGTGGACCTTTTCTGGGACCACTGAGAGCATTCATGGGTAAAGAGGGGGCAACTTGTCATCCTCTCTGATTGAGTGGGCCTCCGGTAATCTAAAGTGATTGGATGGCGCTGGGCCTCCGAAAAGTGTGACGTGAGGAGTACTTCAACCACGTTCCCGTGTTTATTTGTCCATCTTAAAACTTTTTCCAAGAAAAAGGGTTAAGATACAAATCAAAGGTATAAATTGAGGATGAAAAATCTAGAACATCCATGACATTATTAGCAAAGTAATCAACCTCTCTAAATTAATTTAAATACAGACGTAAGTAAAACTTAATAATTGTAAATTACTTAGTTTCAGAAAGATTTCCATAGTTCATGCAAACAATTAACACATCTAACTAACTCAAGTTGGCACTTACACCTTTATCTCCTTAAAACTTCGAATGATTATTAAAGCAATCAAATTCTAAAGCACACAAACAAACCTTAGTATAGTACTTAGTTTCTCTAAGATTTGTAATGTCGATTCAAACAATTTTAATAAGTAAAAACATCTAAACCAACGCAAGTGTGCTATGTAATCTCCTTTAAAAAGCTTTGAATGTTCATTGAAGCAAATTTAATTCAACTGTACGGGAAGCAATTTCCATGTAGTACTTAGTTTTTCTAGGATTTCTATCGTTTATTCAAACAATTTACATATCTGCTAAAACTAACTTTTTGCTAAATATTACGAAGTGCTACGTGTAAGTGTTCATCCTAAGTGTATTGTTTCATTCTCAATGTCTTAACCAGAGCTGTTTCTTAGCATACGCTTTGGGAGGCGGAAAGGGAACAGAACATATTCCTGACTAAAATGACGCACTGTTGTTTATCTCGTGCGAGCAAATGTAGCAAGCAAGTATCGAGGTGGCAAAGTTCATTTTATTAGAGTGAAGAGCGCTGTAACGTTGCCACTTGACAAAGTTTTGAATGGTTTTTGATAACTTTTTGGCCGACATATTGCTTTTGACAACCTTCTGACGGCTCGCTTTTGTTTCAAATGACAAATCAAAATGCAACAACTATGAGAGGTGGAGTTATCATCTAACAATTCCTGCCTCTCCAACATCTCTGCCTCCCTACATTCTACAGATTCCTACAGGCGATCAAGACCTTTGTCAAGTGCCAATCTTCTGGTGATCGTCTCTGTAAGCGCTTTATAAGGCCGTTGTCGCAAAATCATGTGAAGTTATGTCACTTCTGGCTTCTTCCGCGGAGTGGAAAATGTCCAGGTATGCTTGATACGTCAACGGACGTATGCCATCTATGATCTTGTTATCTTCGCCACTTTCAATCGTGCGTGTGCGGACGTTTTGTTGTGGGACTCTACGGCAGTTACACAGGAGAAGATCTTTAAATCCTTTACGAAAGTCGACGTTAAATGTCACATAGATAGTGGGATTTATCATGCTGTTTGCATGACCCAATAAATAGCCAATGAAGGTGAGAATTGCCAGAGGACCGCAAAGAATGTTTTCACTGGCAAAGAAATAAATGACCTGGTTAATATACACGGGTAGCCAACACAGTGCAAAGATAATCATCACTATCGTCAGCATTTTGAGAACTGTCTTCTTGGACTTTTGAGCGCGGAGTTGGTTTTCAAGGGATGGATTTCCTGAAACTTTTCTTATCCAAAGTTTGTGAACGACAAAACCATACAGTACCGCCATTGTCAAAAGTGGAACCAGGTAAAAAACGATGAAGATAACAACGGTAAAATGTTTAGATGCCTCTTCCGTGAAAGACGGCGTCCAAATCTCCAAGCAGTACCATTTTCCCTTGAACATGATGACTTTCTGACCGTAAAGAATCGGAGAACTGACAGCGATGCCCACGATCCAAACAACTGCCATTATACCGTATGATATCCGAAAAGAAATGTTTCGCTAAAGAGGGTACATAATTGCCAAAAACCGGTCGACGGCAATTGCTGTCAAACTCAAAACTGAGCTTGCTATCGAGAGGGATTGGGTAAATGGGATGATCTTGCACAATATGTCAGAGAATACCCCCGTTTGACCAATCCATATGTCCTTTCACAAGCAGTTTAATGTTCACTGGCATGCCAAAGGCTGTAATCAAAAGACTGATCTGCCACGGCCATATTTACTATGAGATAATTTGTGACAGTTCGCATTTGCCTGTTTATATTAACGACACATATGACCAACACGTCACCGATTAGTGAACCGAACATGATGATGAAGTATGCAATAGTCTTGAAAACTTGCTCAGTCGGTGAATCGGAGTCATATGTGCACTGCGGTGATGCCGGAAGTAATGCAGAACTGGAATTGGTGAAGTTCTCAGTGGTGTTTGTAGTCATTTTCGGGGAGGAAAGTTCTGTCGCCAAAAAGAAGGAAGAAGGAATTCTTAGATAGTTGTCATTCTTGTACTGTCTTTTGCTCAATATCTATTTTGGGGGACACTCAGCTCCAATTTCAATGCTACGCTGATGTAGCGCAAAGTAGTATAAAGGTTTGCCCGTACGTTGTGCTCTCCAAGAAGTATTGTCGTTTGCCGACTGAAAGTGCCATATATACCTTTATTATATGGCCAGCTCCGTGAGCGGGCAAGATGAATCCAATCCTGCGCTGTGATGGAGCTATCTTGCCCGCTCGGGACTACTCGCCGTGTCCCGCAAGAAAAGTTTCCTCGAAAGCAATATAATAAATCCTTTATTGACCAAGCTTGTTCGGTCAAGACGGCTGGATATTGGACTCGTCCTTTTTTTTTGCGTGTTTATGAACCGAGACGGATTCGAGGTCCATAAACACGCAAAAAAACAAGATCTTGGATAATATACAGCCATCTTGACCGAACAAGCTTGGTCAATAACCCATACATATCCAAAAAATTTAGGAGAATCAAGTTTTGGCTGTAACACACTCATATGCAGATATTGGCGATGTTGTTTTGTCTTGGATAAAAATAGCGTTTGAACTGAAACAAACATGGAATATTGATAGTGCGCCATAGGTTGATGGATTCAATCAATTCGGGTTCGGATGTTAGAGAAGACCTAAACCTACGCATTGAAGAAAGATGTAGACTTTGTGTAGCTTAGTCCTTATTATGCGAGATAAAATAGCTATTTTTTGATTATGACGTAATTTTATCAATTACCTAGAGCCAGTTTGGCCCGGGCTAGCAGCACGACAAATTATTAACACCCTACGCGAAAACAACATGACAATAATATCTTAGAAAAGAAAATTGATGTTAGATTTCTTTTTATTTCTGCTTCTTTCTTATCAAAAGGTTCTTTTACAATTCAGTTCGTTGTCTCTTATTTATCCTGTTTCTTTAAAATTGATATAGTCGTACTATATTACCACATCTTTTTGTCAGAGGGCTTCTTTTTCTCCCAAATCGTTTGAGGGTTGCCCAATACACCTAAATTGAAAATGTTGTCGAGTCGCCTCGCTTCGACTCGAATCGTACGATTCCTCTCCTATGATGTCGACCCGTCATAGCGGAAGAACGTATACAACATTTTGCGTGTTATTTCGCGCGACGGTTGTAGAACGAACAATATGATGCATGGTGTGCAGCGAGCGTGTTGTCTAGCTATGGAAAGATGAATAAGGGCACTTGTTTCGTTCTAGTGCTGTATATTAGTTAGTCATTACGGCTCACAACTTGCAGTAGAATCCTGAAGAGAATTCATTGAGGCGGTAAACTCTGTCCACCTCTTGATGATGAAATCACCTGCTTTGGTCCCTTGAACTTTCTGTAGTATTTTTTTAGCGATAATTAACATGAGAGGGAAGGTACTTATCAATTCAGGAAAAAAAAAACATGTTGAGTGACAGAAAGACGTTTACAAATTAACTTACCCTGAAAACCAGATAACCCTTGAAGGCTTACAAATATATTCTATTCTCAACGGTCTTCCTTTTTGTATAATTAATTCTATGTTGTTATGTTACAGAAAGTTTGTTCACAGGCCCACTAGCTATACCACAGATGAACCCCGCATATTCCAAAATTACGGGAGTTCGAAATAGCCGATAGTAAATGAGTGAAGGACAAATCTAAGGAAAATCGTAGTTTGAACCTTACATGAATCTAGGTAATGGCTAAAAACTTAAAAGAACTTGGCATTTACGCCCTGGCGTGCGTGCAAGTTCAGAGTTTTATTGATTCTAATTCATTTCATCTTGCACCCACGTAACCAGGTGACTTTGCAAGAACTCAAATATATTTCAGACGCAAGCGCCATTGGTTTAAGATGATTTCCAGTCCGTACTGCGCATTCTCGAGAGTTCGTTTGCGTTTTTTATTTTGTTTCATGTAAGATATCACAAAATGTAAACGTTTCGCAACTACTTACATAAAGTAACTAAGTTTCAAAAGAGCCGCTATTATGAATGCGAAGCCGTAGAAGCTTTATGCTTCATGAAACGACTTCGCAGCTTTAAAAATCAATGAAGCTGTTGGAAAAATAATTTGAAAGCCCTCAAAGATATCGCCCCATGTAAGGGAATCCGGAATCCGGAATCCGGAATCCAACATATTTTTGCCTTTGTAATCCGGAATCCAGGCCTTTGGAATCCGGAATCCAGCCTTTGGAATCCGGAATCTAGCCTCTGGAATCTGATATCTGCTCGACTGCTCACTTGAAAGTATCATATTTGTCAACACGGCGGTGTTGTGGTCTTTGATTCTTAAATAGGCCAGGGCGCTTGCATCATTTGTTGAAGATCACCATTTTGACATGCACTGTATTGTCTTTGTGTCAGATTTGTGACATTTTTGGCCCTGAAATAACTTCAAGTACAGCGTACTTTTTTAGAACTGTCAACATTGTTCACGGGAGTTGCTCGGAACGCGTGGAATCCGGAATCCATAGGCATGGATTCCGGAATCCAGTCACCGGAATCCGGAATCCACGATGTGGAATGCGGAATCCAAGACCCTCTTGGATTCCTTTACATGAGGCGAAAAGATAAGGTATGTGTTTCGTAACAAATAATATCGATTCTTATTCCGAGTGAGCCGTTATCATGTTTACAAACATGATGAGACTGCGCAGTACGGACTGGAAATCATCTTTAAATCCTGCAATTAAAATTTAATGGCGCAATTTGTTTATGCAGGCATGAGCGAAATAAAGTGGATTTGGGATTATGAGTTAAACTGTCAGTGGATTATTGTCGTACGCGTTTTGAAGGGTTTAAATCGTTTGTTAGGATTTTTTTAGGACTGTGAGGAACCTAGTTGGAACAGAGGGCAAGGGTAATTGTATAATTTGTATCATGTGATTTTGATTGGACGAACGTAGCCGTCGTTTCAACTTCTTCCTTAGCGCGCGAAAGAGATAAAAGAAAAGCTTGTTTTGTGCCTCCCAAGCTTTTCGTTAACCTCTCGCACGCTTGGGATGAAATCGACTGCACACAAGCTATGCACAAGTTTAAATCATACCTTTGCAACTCTTAACAGTTCCTTGAAAGTTTAGAAACTAATAGCGTTCAAATTTAACATGCCGTAGTCAACTCCGTCTTGATGTTTTCGATTCGTTGGATCTTCTCTCGGAGCCACTGTGAGCATTCCCGGCTTTAGAGAAGGGAGTTGGCCCTCCTCTCTAATTACGTGGGCCTCCACCAGTTTAATTCCAGGGGATAGAGACTGAAGTGAGCTGGGCCACCGAAACTCGAGTCTATGGAGTCAAAAGTTTGACGACAGTAGCACTTCATCCCCATTTCCGTGTTTATTTAATTATCTTAAACTGATAAATTTAGAGTATAACTTGAGAATGAAAAATCTAGAACAATTTTTACAGGACGCAGAAAATAATCAACTTTTCTGTGTTCATTGGAGTAGTTAACGAACTTTAAAAAACCTAAGTTAAGTACTACAGCTTATTCAAAACAATTAACATATCTCAACCAACTCAAGTTTGGAACTTAACCTCCCTAAGATCTTAAGTGGTCATTGATTCATTTCTAATGTACATAGACAAACTAAGTGTAGTACTTTGTTTCTATAAGATTTGTGATGTCCATTCAAACAAGTTTTAATATGTTAAAACATCTGAACCAACGTAAGTATGCTATGTAATCTCCTTTTAAAAAACTTTAAATGTACATTAAAGCAATTTTAATTCAAATGTACACTACGACTGATTCCCATCTAGTACTTAGTTTTTCCAGGATTTCTATCGTTTATTCCAAAAATTTACATATCTGTTAAAACTTACTAGGTGCTTAATATCCCGAAGTGTTACGTGTAAATATTCTTGATGTGTTAACCCTCGGACGCACAAGCTAACTCATCCCTCCACCGTGATACAAATGGGGGCGGGGTGGATGAAACCCTCTCTGGGTTTTCGTTCTGTTAAGGAACAGCGAAATAAATTTTCATTGATTAGATGGCCCTGTGTTTGGTCTACAAGATGATACCATTTTTGTTGGTTATGACGTTAAATGACGTCATTTGAACCGCCCTCTTGGACTTTACTATTTTCTTATAAAGTCAAGAAATAACGGTAATTAACACAAAATCAAGCCAGAATACTTGGAATTTCTGAAATTTGATCAAGAAAACTGGAAAAAATACAGAATTATCTCGAAAACGTTGGTTTTTGGCCAGACGTACATGAAATTTGATGCTTGTCATGGCAACCTCAAAAATGATGGACAGGCACTTGACACACTAAAATTTCCCCAGTACTCCTGTTAATCTCGTGGGAGCAAATGTAGCAAGCAAGTATCGAAATGGCAAAGGTCATTTTACTATAGTAAAGGGCGCTGTATCGTTGCCACTTGACAAAGTTTTGACTAGTAACTTTTGACAACTCTATGGCCAACATTTTTATTTTTGAAAACTTTCGGACAGCTCGCTCTCGCTTCATATGTTAAACCAAAATGTAACAACCAATTATGCGAGGTGCAGTTGACATCTAACAATTTGTGACTTCTTTGCATCCTACAGTTTTGCAATTTTATTTGTCATGAAGTTGTCAAAAGATGATCATGACCTTTGTAAAGCGACAATCTTGTAGCGATTGTCTCTGTAAGAGCTTCATAACGCCGTTGTCGCAAAATCACGTGAAGTTATGTCGCCTCTAGGTTCTTCCGCAGAGTGGGAAATGTTCGGGTGTGCTAGATAGGACGAAGGACGTATGCCATCTATGAACTCGTTATCTCTGCCAATTTCAACCCTGCGTGTGCGGATGTTTCTTTGTGGAGCAACTCTACGGCAGTTACACAGGAGAAGATCTTTAAATCCTTTACGAAAGTCAGCGTTAAATGTCACATAGATAGTGGGATTTATCATGCTGTTTGCATGACCCAAAAAATAGCCCAGGAAGGAAAGAACTCCCGGGGGACCGCAAGGAAAGTTCTCTTTATCGAAGAAATAAATGAACTGGCTAATGTACACGGGTAGCCAACACAGTGCAAAAAGAATCACTACTGTCATCAGCATTTTGAGAACTTTCTTCTTGGACTTTTGAGCGTGGAGTTGGTTCTCAAGGCTTGGATTTCCTGGAATTTTTCTCACCCAAAGTTTGTGAATGACAAAGCTATATAGTATAGCCATTGTTAGTAATGGAACCAGGTAAAAAACGACGAAGAGAACAATGGTCAAATGTTTAGATGCCCCTTCCGTGAAAGCCGGAGTCCAAATCTCCAAGCAGAACCATTCTCCCTTAATCATGATGACTTTCTGAGCGTAAAGAAATGGAGAAGTAACAGCGATGCTCACGATCCATACGACTACCATTATACCGTATGATACCTGAAAAGTCATGTATCGCTTTAAAGGAAACACGACTGCCAAAAATCGGTCAAAAGCGATTGCTGTCAAAGTCAAAACTGAGCTTGCTATCGAGAGGTATTGGGTAAATGGGATGATCTTGCACAATATGTCAGAGAATACCCCGTTTGACCAATCCATAGGTCCTGTCACAAGCAGTTTAATGGTCACTGGCATATTAAAGGCTGTAATCAGAAGGTCTGCCACGGCCATATTTACTGTGAGATAATTTGTGACAGTTCGCATTTGCCTGTTTATATTAACGACGCAGATGACCATCACGTTACCGATCAGTGAACAGAACATGATGATGAAGTACGCAATAGTCTTGAAAACTTGCTCAGTCGGTGAATCGGGGTCATATGTGCACTGCGGTGATGCCGGGAGTGATGCAGAACTGGAAATCGTGAAGTTCTCACTGGGATTTGTGGCCATTTTCGGAGAAGAAAGTTCTATTGCCAAAAAGAAAGTAAGAAGGAATTCATAGATAGTTGTCTTGTACTGTTTTTTGCTCAATATCTCAATATCTCAATATCAACTTGCTCAATATCTCAATATCAACTGGTGTTTGCCTCAGGAAAGTGAAGTGCTTTTTGCTTTTCTTGGTAATCTGGAAAAAATAGTTGCCTTTTGAATAACTTCCCTAGTTAGAAATTTAAAATTTACGCTGTTCAGTCAGAAGCTAGTGCGAGGTTTTTAATGAAATGGAGACTAAAAAATGTATTTTATTGTGAGGGACACCAAGTTGCCAAGGGACGCGGACTTCTCATTTAAATGAGCATCTGCTTTAGGTGCAGTCTCACAAGTGTTTCGAATATAACGCGTTGTGCTGTCGTTCAGGGGTGGGTGGCGCTTATTTAAAGTGCCCATGAAGTAAAAAACAATTGCTGCTTATTTGAAAGGCTTTTCAAAGTAAAGAAGATTGGCCTTTCCCTTTTTGGAATATCTTTTTTCATTCTAGAGATATTTACGTTTTTGTCTTATGCAAATGGGGAAAGTGATGACGTCATAGGTGGTCTCACTTGAACAGTAAAACACTGATTCAGGAATATCTCTAGAAATATTTGAGCAGTGTTCTTCAAACTTGGCACCACAAATGTGCATCACAAAAGAAACAGAATGACACCTTCTGTGTTGTTGCCATGGCAGCTCTTCTGGCTCCAGTCTCTTTCTGTGAAAAAACAAATATGCCAATTTGCAACCCTTTGAAAAGGGACAGAGGGTCTTGCTCGGAACACACATGATTCCCATACTGTCTTAACTGTCTCCACTAGATTGTTGGGAGTGGATGATCCTTGTTTAAGATAAAATCTGGTAATGTTAGTTTTAATTAAAACAGGACCAGCGGCATAAGTGTTATCATGGCAACGGCACGACGGGTGTCATTTTGTTTCTTCTGTGATATACATTTCTGGTGCCAAGTTTAAAGAACACTGCCTTAATATTTCTAGAGATATTCTTGATTGAGTGTTGAACTGTTTCAGTGGAACCACCTATGACGTCATCACTTATAATACAAAAACGTGAATATCTCTTATTCATAGGCACTTTATTTAAGGGCGGTGCTTGATAGAGGATGGCGATTTTTCTGGTAAAAATGGTATTAGAGCTTTCGCCACTCGTACTGATTCAAAACAAATCGCATCGGAAATGTTTGTGTCTTTGCTATAAAGGAAGTCACGTTTAAAGACTAAATGGTATCACTCTAAGTACGATTTGACTGCAAACTACTTGTAGAGAGCTAGTTAAAGTTAGAAATCGACGAAAGGTTCAGCCCTTTGCGTGTAATAATATTAAAGAACATATTGGCTTTCATTGTACGCTGTATGAACAGATGTTTTCATTTAACACTCAGCTTCAATTTCAATGCTACGCTGATGTAGTGCAAAGCAGTATAAAGTTTTGCCCATACGTTGTGCTCTCCAATTAAGAAGTGTTGATCGTTTGCCGACCGAGAGTGCCATATGTACGTATATCAAAAGAATTTAGGAGATTCAGGTTTTGGCTGTAACACACTCATAAGCAGATGTTGGCGATGTTGTTTTGTCTTGGATAAAAATAGCGTTTGAACTGAAACAAACATGGAAATTCATAGCGCGCCACAGGCTGAAGAAAGATGTAGACTTTGTGTAGCTTAGCCGTTATTATGCGAGATAAAATAGTTATTTTTTTTATTATTACGTAATTTTATCAATTAATTATGTAACACCCTACGCGAAAACAACATAACAATAATATCTTAGAAAAGAAAATTGATGTCAGATTTCTTTTTATTTCTGCTTCTTTCTCATCAAGAGGTTTTAATACAATTCAGTTCGTTGTCTCTTATTTATCCTGTTTCTGTAAAAGTGATATAGTCGTACTATATTACCACATCTTTTTGTCAGAGGGCTTCTTTTTTCTCAAATCGTTTGAGGGTTGCCCAATACACCTAAATTGAAAATATTGTGGAGTCGACTCGATTCGTCTCCTATGATGTCGACCCGTCATAGCGGAAGAACGTATACAACATTTTGCGTATTATTTCGTGCGACGGTTGTAGATCGAAGAATATGATGCACGGTGTGCAGCGAGCGTGTTGTCTAGCTATGGAAAGATGAATAAGGGCACTTGTTTCGTTCTAGTGCTGTATATTAGTTAGTCATTACGGCTCACAACTTGCAGTAGAATTCCGCTAAAAAAAATTCATTAAGGCCGTGAATTTACACTGTATCTGTATGAACTTCAGGTTCATAATCAATCAAGTGTTTAACATTTTTACTGCATGTGCACCAAACTCTGACTGAACAGCTTTGCCGGGGATAGTTTCTTACTATGATATGTGTCTGGTCTTAACAGGTACACGAATATGGATAAAGGCAGGAAAAACTCACCTTCTGATAGTCAAAAATGCTGAATCACTCGGTCCACCTCTTGATCATGAAACCACCTGCTTTGGTCCCTTGTACTTTTTATAATACTTTATTGCGACGATTAGCATAAGAGGGGAGGTACTTGTCGATTCAGGAAAAAAATTGTGTTGACTGACAGAGAGACATTTGCAAATTAACTTGCACTGAAAACCAGATGACCCTTGAAGGCTTACAAATATATTCTATTCTCAACGGTCTTCCTCTTTGTATAATTCTATATTGTTATGTTACGGAAAGTTTGTTCACAGGCCATCTCGCTATGCTACAGTTGGACCCCGAAATTTCGAACTCTCAAGGGAGATGAAAAATAGTTCGAAATTACAGGACTTCGATATAGCTTGACCGCATGATACCTGAAAAGTCAAGAATCACTTTAAAGGAAACATTACTGCCAAAAACCGGTCAACTGCGATTGCTGTCAAAGTCAATACTGAGCTTGCTATCGAGAGGGATTGGGTAAATGGGATGATCTTGCATAATACGTCAGAGAATACCCCGTTTGACCAATCGTCATTGTGGCTTGTAACAAGCAGTTTAAAGTTCACTGGCATGGTAAAGGCTGTAATCAGAAGGTCTGCCACGGCCACATTTACTATGAGATAATTTGTAACAGTTCGCATTTTCCTGTTTGTAATAACGACGGATATGAGCAACACGTTACCGATCAGTGAACAGAACATGATGATGAAGTACGCAGTTGTCTTGAAAAATTGCTCAGTCGGTGAATCGGGGTCATATGTGCACTGCGGTGATGCCGGGAGTGATGCAGAACTGGAATTCGTGACGTTGTCGCTCGTGTTTGTTGTCATTTGGGGAAGAAAGTCCTATTGACAAAAGGAATGTAACAAAAATAGTTAATAATAAAGTGTATTATCGTTTGTCTCACGATGTAGTCACTTGAGATGTAGATCGCCACGTTTCGACTGCTTACTGCTAGTCTCCTTCAGGCGATAAGGTCGACTGATTGCACGGTATCATTTATATCACAAAGGTCGGCTGTGATTGGTGCATTTCGATCCTCCTATTGTTCCATTGTTCCGGCGAGTAGCTGTTCCCTCAGTGGTCCGCTGTTCTACCGTTGTTGTGTTTCTTGATCGTGGGTATCCATGCTTCAGGAATTTCAATTCCACTATCCCTGTTGATGTTGTTAGGGTGAAGTCTTATGTGAATAGCTTCCTTGACCCTACGTGTGTACCAGTGAGGATCTCGATCAATAAACTTGACCTCATTCCAGAAAGGATAGTGGCCGGTCTCGTGGGTGTGTTCAGAAACGGCGGAGGTCTGGGTTCGGGCGAGTCGTATATCCCTGTCGTGTTCTTTGATCCTCTCCTGCATAGATCTCCCTGTTTCCCCCATGGAGACTTTGCCGCACTCACAGGGAATCCTGTAGACAAAACCATCTTGTTTAGCCGGGTTGACGGTGTCCTTTGGTCGCACTAAGTGTGACCGAAGTGTCGTGTCGGACTTAAAGACGGTGCGAATGCCTTGTTGTTCTAGGCAGCGGCGGAGAGACTCCGAAACTCCTTGGACATAAGGTAAAACGGCGGTGGATTTAAATCCCGCGACAGGCTCTCTTCTTAGGGTTGTTCGTGCCTTTGTGATCTTCTGTACAAAAGAGGAGGGATATCCGTTAGAAACAACTACAGATGACAGATGTTTCTTCTCTCCAGCGATTACTGATGGTTTGGTACCTGAGAAAAGTGGAGTATTTTTCGCTTTTTTTGGTTACCTGTTCAAGTTAAATGATATTTAGGAAATGTTGACTTTCGTCGCCATGGTTACTAACATGATAATCGCTTAAACTAAACTTAGATGTGTTGCTGTGTGATCGAAACATCATGGGATCTTCCTCGCATATCCTCGGAAATCTTCGGAAATTTTCGGAAAATGTTCGGAAACATTTGTCTGGCCTTCGGACAACTTTTGGAGAATCTTCGGAAATCTTTGGAAAGTGTTCAGAAATCTTTCGAAAATCGTAAAAAAAATTCGTCATTAGCATGTTTTTATAATAAACAGAATATTACATGCCCCTGCTGACCAAAAGACACGTGGGCTCTGGGAATGAGATTGATCTCTTTGCTGACACAGCGGAAAAATGACTGCGCATGCTCGGCTGTTTTCGCGGGTGAGTTCGCGTGCAGCAGGGCGCTTATATGTAGGGCGGTGAAACGAGCGGGTCCGAGCAAAAAGGTGTCATGCAGTAGACTGGGGTCCACTAACACGAGCAGATCCGCTTACTTACACTGGCACTTAGATATCTAAAGAAATTCCACGAAACCCCCTTCTATATGAAGCAGCAACGTTTTTGGTGCATTTTTGTTCTGAGGCAATGGGAAAAGGTTAGTTTTTCAGGTTGAAAACAGGACTGTAACGGTAGGGTAAGTAGGGTACTCACTTTATTAGTGCAGAGTGCACTATTGGAATGGTTATGGGGGTTGCCTGCCGCTAAGGAACTAAGGCCCTATGGCGCTAGGGGGTAAACTTTAACGTTTGTTTAATTAATTAATTTCAATTAATTAATTAGTCTAGAGGCAAGGAAGTAGTGGGAGTAGGGTGGGAAAGGTACATGTGTACTCTACGTAAAACACATTTCATCGCCGTCGCTTAACTTTGAACATCGCAAAGCTATATATTTGTTTCAGGTAACCCTTTGCTCTCCTTGTGGTACCATTCTCCTTAGAACAAAACTAATTTGCCCTAAAAGCATGCGTAGATTAGTTAGGGTTCGTGGCTTCTATATTAGGTGAAGGATACATTGCATACGGAATCACGCACAAATGTTGAGTGGTTTTCCTTATGGTAGAGCTCAACATGTAAGACGCATGCGTTCTAGCATTGTTAATGTTATACACTATCTTTACACGCAGTATTTTATATATCGTGTCATGTGACCAAGGACGGCAGTTATTTTTCAGGTAGCGCCAATTGTCCCTTTTTATTGCAAAAGTGAAACGTTACTGTGGCTGCGTAGCTTTTGGAATTACAAACAGGTCGGTTCAACAAATATCATCTGCTGTTTTCAATCTACAATAGTGTGCTTGTCAGGGTTCAAATATATTGCTTCTCCTTAGCGACTTGTTTATTTCTTGCCTTAATTGTGTCTGTAAGAGAGACCAAAAAGTTCTCAAGTTAGTGGCTTTAATACTCCGCAAATTGTGAATTTGTAACAAAAGAAACCAGGAAAATGCTCAAATATTGCTGCAGACGCCGTGGCACCTAATGAAAGCGCAAATTAATTTAATCAGTCTTTGAGGAGACTCATTCATATCGGCCAAGTAGCGCTGTTTATCTTCAATACTTTTCGTTGAAAAGCTTCTCAGCCATCAATATCGTTGTGTGTTAATTTTGAATTGTTTTATTGTTAACAACAAAGGTGGCAACAGAAAAAGAAAGTGGTATTTCGTGACTATCTGATAATTAAATTAGTTCTTGTTCATCGGTAAAAATTTGCATTTTTAGTAAAACATCGTCTCTGTTCCATTTCTTCATCACTACATCAGATATTTAACTTTCTTTCATTTATCTCCAAAAAACAAGGACATCTTCCGTATGTTTTGGAGAAAACAGGGGTTTCATATTACATGGCTTTGCGAGGAAAACAAAAGTATCAAGTTACAAAGTTGGCGTGAAGAGCTTAATTGTCACGTTTGCTGCTTCAGCGTATTGTTGAATTTAAAATGAACGAAAATCAACTTAAAGCACCAGTAGTAATTAATTTGTGCGTAATGTTTGGACCTTGAATGAAAATACAACCTTGAAACATACACACTGCAAAGGGGAAAAGCCGTAGCAGACTACCAAGGTAGACACAAACCGGAAGTGAACCGAGCAGGGGTGAGTACTTATGAGACTACTGTACCAGAGCTATCAATTGCGCTCTGTACTATCTGAGATTGTCTCACTAGTTTTTAATTAGCGTACAGCAGCTGATAAAATGTCGTCTTCTTCTTCTTCTGTAGTTATATTTGGTGTAACATTTATCGGAAGTGTGTAACCCCTCTTAATCGAAAGGCGACTATCTTTCATAATCATGACACCAATGTTTATCTTGGTCTGACAATCTACGTTACCTTTACGATCGAGCTTCTTTTTCTTTCCAGATTTGTTCTTAAAGTGCTTCGATCTGTCCTCTTCCTTTCGGGATCGAAATTGGACGAAGGTTAACAACCCTGATGCTCCACTGTCACTACCAGTGCCACTGGCACTGCAGCCACTTTCATCTTTCTTTGAGCCTTCATCGACACTATCTTCCCGCTCGGTGATGTTCTGCTTTAGACGATCCCCGCATTTGTGACAATATTTGGCCTAAGTGGACAGTTTTCCCTGCAAGAAGAGCAGAACATTTTCAAAATCGAAGGGAAACAATATCGCTTCCATGAAAAAGTGGATCGGTCCAGACCTCCCCAGCCATGATTCGTGCGCATTATATTTTTACTTTACTTTTGCAGCAGCTTTTATTTTTACAACCTTTATTTCTGCAGCAACTTTTGCACATGCAATTTTGCAGCACAAACCTTTTACATTTGCTGCAACATTTTTTCAATTTGCAGCACATTAAAAGCAATTTCAGCAAGTATCTTTATTATGCAGCAAGTTTTATTTGTGTGTAGAAAATTATTTAAAATTGCAGCAACTTGTAAATTTGCAGCAGAAATTATTAAAAATTGCAGCAACTTTTAAAATTGCAGCATGTCCCCTGTAGGCCGCCGTAATCTTCAACATATGTAAAATTTAGAGTGGAGTAATGTGGAGTACTCGTAAAAGAAGAAGCAGATCACAGCTTGGTCATGATAAGCGGAACATACATGCAATCGACACCGTCTTATTTTACTCAGATTTGAGCAGCTTTCGACAAAAATACTTGAGTGATATTCCAACAGACAAAATAGTATTGAGTTGTGGGCCAAAAATATCAAAAAGGCCTTTCAAAATACGCTACTTGTGGCTCAAAAATAAACTAAGAAAATTTGATTTCCGGTTCGTCGAGAGGATATTTTTGGCAGCCATTAATTGCACCGGAAGCGCGAAAGGTGCGTCCGTGCCAGTCCCTCTCCGTATCACACATTGGACCAAGAGAACCAAGAGCGGACTGCCCGTCTCACCGCGTGGCCTTTTTCCGCCCTGCGTGCAGTGTGCGAATGGACGCTCGATAAGGAGAACAAAGCATTTTTTTCTCCGAATTTGAAGCCATCAGTGGATGGAAATAAGTTTTATTATTTATAAAGGCATTGCGACTTCGATGGAGACCAGGAGGGAGAGGTCAACTTCGCTTGCGTAGCCATGCGATTGCGCGCCCCATGATCTTGGCCATTATGACGTCACTCGTAAGCCGGCCCGTGAAGTTTCAATGGCCGCTAAAATAATGACACCAGAAAAGTTTTTCATCCGATGATTGCTCAAAGAATTTGAAAGAAAGCGATCAACAGACCACAGGAATAAGATAACCTGTTAATATTTTGTCCAAAAATACTTTGGTTTTCAAAAACTAGATGTCAAAAGGATCAAAAACACGCAAAATTTCGAGATCGCTTAATTGAAAACGTGATTTAAAAGTGAAACTTTGTGCTCGTTTCATGGGCGATATCTGGAGAACCCAACAATGAACAACACAAACACAAAAATATGATCTTGATATGGTTTAAAACGTTTGAATGGTGATGAAAACGAATCATTTAAACTATGCATAAAAATGATCAGTGGGTTTAAATCCATTATTTTGTAGACGATAGCGTGGAGGACCTGCTGATCAATAATCGAAAACCTCGAAATATGAGAAAGTATTCGATGGAAAACGCTCCCTTACAAAGAAATTTAAGCTATCAAGTCATATGCTGAGTTGGAAAGTAAATAATGCACCAAAGAATTATTTTTGTGCCCTAAATTATCCGCAAAACCGTCGAAGATAACATTTTCTTCTGCGAGGCCAACTGACGCAAGCTTCCGAGCAGACGTGTGGATATTTTAGATGGTAAAATGATACAAAATCATTGTATGGGAGACCTAGATGAAACAGATGATATTCAGAATAACATGGACGAGACCTTAACAGAAAGGTGCTTCATTTCATGTGAAAATGTTCGTCAAATATGAGATCGGAGCAGGATCTGTTTCCTCGGGCGTCCGCATGCAGTGCAAAGCTGTTTCATGTCTCGCAGCTTCTTCTGAACTTCTGACAAGAAAGGCATCCTAAACTGTTGCTTTGGGTTCTAATTTTTTCTGTTAATTTCTCAGTGAGTTCACTTAAACCTGTATAGACTGTAAAAGAAAACTGTGTAGGATGTTACATGTAAAGAACTAAAAAATAGATAATCTGGTTCCAAGCAGCAAGTGAATTGAAGAGGAAAGAAAATATGAAATGGGACACTTCTTATGCTAAGCCATTGGCAATAAGAGTTAACTTATCCAGGAGAAACCTGTTGAGCCAAAATGACTTACCGCCAAAACAGAGTTCAGTACCCTAAGGAAGGTTGTGACAAAGGTGATCTCTTATTGTAACCAAACCCCTTATTTTCTAATAGTATCTGTCTTGAGACACCATGAAAGCTTTACTGCCTCTAAGTTTGAAATGATAATTAATTCTTTTCTTTATACTTTATGCTTTTAATTTTCATCACAGTAAATCGTATGTAAATAAAGATAGCTTCAACAGTTATTTTACATTAAGTTTAAACTGACCTACAAAGAAATATTGTAGAGAAGAGTGTCACAGAGGTTGTACTTTTAAACATGAACCCCAAGCTTGATTTCTCCCTAGCTCCATCCATCCTAGGTTCCCTGTTGCTTTTTGCATTGATGACTTTATTTTTGGCTTCAAGAGAATGCATCATGCAAGTGATAAGCGTACATTTTCCACAAATAACAAAAAAAACACACAAGATTGGGTTTTAAATGTTTAATTGACAGTACATTGACAATAAATGGATAGCTTTATATGGTCAGAAAATGGGCCTGCTTGGATGGTCTTGCAAAGGTAGTGGAAGATGGTAACCTACAATCAAATAAAACTCCCCTTAATATTCACCAGTTGAAAATTGAAGTAAATGTTGACGTGACCTCCCTTCCCTCTTTGGTTTTTATTTCGCCCCTAACTCTTTTCAACACAAAATGTAAACTAAAAGATAGATTTCCTAATGAGATCTAGCACCAGGAACTCAATATGTATTTACCATTAAAAAAACTAATTCTCACAATTAAATGATCCAACCCCATCCACCGTTTAAGTCCCGTCCAAGCAGATACAATGCGGTAATGTACATGGAGCTAATATCATAATTTGTAAAACATTATATAGCTCATTTCCGGTATCAATGTATTGAATTGAGGTCTTCAGATTTTCACATAAAGAATTTTTTTCAGCGCCCTCACCTGCACAAAGAAAAAATAAAATTTCTGAAGCATGTCAAACAAACTACAACAAACACTCTGCATAAAGCATTTTTGGATCCTGACATAAACAAAAGTTACAATATTGTTTAGGAATTAAAATAAATCAAACTTCAAATTCCTAAATTGTTGATCCAGTTGTGCCAATTTTGTAAACATCATAAGATCAGCAACAGGAACTCAAGGTGACCAGAGTTTGGATCTCAAGTTTTGTTATATAAGCATACATGATTACAGCCGACAGTGAGGTCCCTTATTTGGTCATAGGTAACAAAGAAAGCCCTCCCCCCAGTGACCCTAGATGAGTTAACTTTCACACCATTTTGTTGAGAAAGCGAAACACAAGTCACCCTTAGCAACATAACCAGGGTAACCCTGGTAGGCCTGATAACCTGTTTTCGTCAAAATACTGGCCTACCTGGGACAACTCATGGTATGAAGAAATCAAAATTAACTCACAAAACCCCACAGTGATCAAATGACTGAAAGGAAGCCAAAGGAAGAAGGACAACTGAGCATTAGAATATGAAAAAAGGTTTAAGTAATCCTGGAGGGACAACTTCATTTCATATAAATACTTGATAAAGTTGCCTCAGAAGGGTCTGATAGTGTTGTCTCCAGTACCCAACACCATATAAATGGGGCCTTGTACTCTCTCCTCCGTAGAGGCTCCCTAAGGGAAATTGAATATACTATGAACTACCAGCCTAAGGTCAAGCAGCACAAGAGAGGCCTATGCAGAGGAGAGAGGGCCTTGTATGTCATTATGTTTAAAGAAAAGTCTTACAAGGCTAGACTGCAAACCATGGGTAAAATGTAGACTGCAGGCTTTTTAAGAATATCATATTCCCATTTTCATTTATAGAGAGATCGAGCTAACCATACACTGGCTAATTTGAGCCGTATACTTCAGGCTAACAGGAGAACTAAACTCTCTATAAAGGAAATGGAAATACAATATTCTAAAAAAGTCTGCAGTCTTCATTTTTATCCTCTGTCTGCATTTTAACCACCGTTGTGCAGTAGGTAGGCTTTAAGTCTTATTTAAATAATTGAAGTTAAGTTCTTGTTTGTGAAAATTCTCATTTCTGTCATTGTGGATAATATTTCTGTTTGCTAGGCCTGTTGCGGAAAATGTGGAAAGGTCTTAGTTTTCTGAAAGAACACTCCGAGCTCGAGACCGCAGATATTTCATACTCAAATGGACTGATCATTTTTACTGCTCACTCTTCAAAATCATCCTCAATTACAATGTTTTCCTATACATATAAACTATTCTTTGACCAAGTTACACGTTTGTTTAGGCTACCGATCACGTAAAAAACGCAATTTTACAGGGCGAACAGTCAAAATTTTGCCCCACATAGTTCCACCGCAGAGCGATGACTGTAACTCTTTAAATGCACTTTGTGCGAGATTTTTCGGTCATAATTAAAATCTACTTACCTCTCAAGAAAGAAAAATGATAGTTACTCCTTGAGATCCAACTACAATACCATTTGAAGCTGGAATGATCGGAGAAATCTGCCTCAAAAAGTTGTATCAGCGAGAGGCGACGACGCCATTTTCGAAAATTTTGTGCATTTGCGCGCTTCTTTCGCCGTGACGTCATAATGGCCATGATCATAGGGTCAGCCAAATCTGACGTGTTCACCTCTCCCTCCTGATGGAGACGCTTCAGGAGTGACTTGTCGAAAGCTGCAGACGGTGAGTGAGCTTTAATTATGTAAATAACCTCGAAGATTTAGTCCCTTCAACTCGTGTTCTTATGACCTTCCAATAGCGAATTGAATTTTGGCTAAAATCTTTAACGTTTAATCATCAACTTAGCCCTCAACCTAGCCTACAGTGCAGACGTCTTATTGGGGCGAGTTAGCGTTACAACCTTGCGACCGCCATGTTAGACCGCCATGTTAGACGGTGGCGGGTAGGGGAGGGGAAAAATCCACCCCCTCCCTTTCCTTACTCTTGCCTATCTTTCACCCCCTTGGTAAAACTTTCTTTCTCTCTCCAGGGTTGTGCCTAAATCCTACCGCTCAGAAGGACAACCGAGGAGTACTAGGAGCGAGTTTCCGAGTCGAGCAGTTTTCGGAAATTGTCGGCTATTCCAATATGGCGGACTATACCAATCACATAATATGCGAATTGCCAGTGGTAAAACTATGTTGATCAACAAGACAAGTACGTTTTCATTTACCTGACATGTTAAGAATAATGTGTAGAGAGTGAAGCAGTGAATTGTTCGGCAAAATGCTGTATATTTCTTTAGGTCTCTTCCCGTCTAGTTCGCAAACCGTAAATTTGCACGCTAACATGACATTGTGGACGTCTTTGACTTAGGCACAAGAGTTTTTAAATACTTCTTTCCTTGAGGACAATTTTTTTATTGAGCTCTTGATTCGGTGGGTCCCCGAATTCAAACTTCCTTTGCCTTGTCCCTCTGGCCGGTAGGATCTTAAAAATACTACCGGCCAGAAGGACAGCTTGTGTATAAGGTAATTGGACTTAAGTCCATGCACAGTTTTATCTGCAGAATAGTTTGATACATTGCTCTTTAGTTGTATACCACACTAGAATCACTCTACAGTAATATTTTCAGTTTTCTGTGATCTTGTCCCTCTCACCGGTAGGATCTTGAAAATACTACCGGCCAGAGGGACAGCTTGTGTATAAGGTAATTGGACTTAAGTCCATGCACAGTTTTATTTGTAGAATAGTTTGATACATTGCTCTTTAGCTTTATACAACACTAGAATCACTCTACAGTAATATTTTCAGTTTTCTGTGATCTTGTCCCTCTGGCCAGTAGGATCTTGAAAATACTACTGGCCAGAGGGACAGTTTGTGTATAAGGTAATTGGACTTAAGTCCATGCACAGTTTTATTTGCAGAATAGTTTGATACATTGCTCTTTAGTTTTATACCACACTAGAATCACTTTACAGTGATATTTTCAGTTTTCTGTGATCTTGTCCCTCTGGCCGGTAGGATCTTGAAAATACTACCGGCTAGAGGGACAGCTTGTGTATAAGGTAATTGGACTTCAGTCCAAGCCAGTTTTATTTGTAAAATAGTTTGATACAGTGCTCTTTAGTTTTATACTGCACTAGAATCACTCTACAGTAATATTTCCAGTTTTCTGTGATCTTGTCCCTCTGCCTGGTAGGATCTTAAAAATGCTACTGGCCAGAGGGACAGCTTGTGTATAATGTAATTGGACTTCAGTCCGTGTGCATTTTTATTTGTAAAATAGTTTGAGACATTGTTCTCTAGTTTGATATTACACTAGAATTACTCTACAGTGAAATATTTTCAGTTTTCTGTGATTTTGTCCCTCTGGCTGGTAGGATCTTGAAAATACTACTGGCCAGAGGGACAGTTTGTGTATAAGGTAATTGCACTTAAGTCCATGGTGTCTGTAAAAGTCTATTCGTGCTCTGTGGCCATTGCAATAATTCAATGAACATGACAGTATCTGTGTGGAAGTTTAAACTGAACAATGGATTTAGAGTGTTAATTTAGTGAGGGAAATTGTTATATATATGTACATTTACAACTGATAAAGGAAATATGGAGACTAATCCTTTGCAAACAAATTCAATAGTTTACTACTGACGACAACTTTTGAGTTCTTTTGAAGGTACATTCCTTCAGTTTGGTAGCATTTGCTGTAAAATCTGCTTTTTCATCACTTCACGGAGAGAGGGAATGTCATCCTAGAAAATAAGACAAACATGGTGAATTTCTGCAAGAAAGTGTTATATAAATAGGAGATGTGTAGTTTTGTTCCAAATGATGTTCCATTACTTTGTCATGTGATGATAAGTGTTGATACTTGCTTTTGATTCAAAATACCTGGTTGAAATTAGGAGTTTCTCCTCTGCTAAGGTGCTCTGCAAACTAAACATAGATAATTAAGCAATAAGTTTAAAATGTATCACCAGCACAAGTGATCAGTTAAGGTGAAAATGAACACTTTGATTTGAATTAACTCAAGCCAAGCTAATTATTTAAAGAGACATGGTAATTGATGGAATATGGTATTTGCACAACTTACCATACAGACAAAGATGCCACAATCATAATCATTCTTTTGCTTTGGTGTATCCTATGTATAGGGATTCAATTAAAATGTGTAAGAAAATGTTCAGTCAAAAGAGCTAGGGCTTGTGTGGACTAAGTGCAGACCAAGAGTTTGGCACATTTATATTACTGTAAATCTAACTATCTGGCATATAATTAACTGACATCATTGCTACCATGTTGGATGACCATTAACAAAAGAAGTAGCTTTATTGTTCTTGTCATCCAACGTGGCTGCCAGAGTCTTTGTCACTTGAATTTCTTGGGAGTGGTTGCAAACTACCTATAGAACTTTCTTTTTTACCATGGGAAAGTGATCCTTCCAATTGTCCTCCTTGTACAGCTTTCCTCTTTTGCTACTTTCTTCCTTCAGAAAATCCCTAGTCACATTTTATCATCGAGGCATTGGTTAGTAAACTGATCTTGAGGGACAATAATGCATTTTCATAATATTTCTTTGTTTTACAAATGGATTATTGGAAAAGATACCTGACTTTCCTGTAGAATAATTTATTGGCTGTAGCTGTCTGAAGTGAATCCCAGTAAGAGATGGTTCTTGTTGTCATATCTATGACCTAGGAATGGCATGTTAGTTGCTTTTTTTATGAGTTAATTCCCTTCTTCCCAACCTTCTTAACTTTCAAGGATAGAGGGGAGAGGGTCAAATAGTTGATTTTGATATGCAACATACTATTTCCATAAGAAACTGTGAAGTATATCATACCCCAAGTGTCCAATGACCAGGGAGATGACAAGGTATAAAAACCTTATCAAAAGCAAATATGTTGGTCTGATGAGAAAAAATAGGAGACATAGTAATAAGTATCGACAGCATTTCTAAGGGAAACTGACTAGCGCATGGTAATATATCAGAAGTCACTTACCTTCTTTGTCCACCTTGTGACCCAGAATTGGTAGTTTGTGGGCTCTGGAAATAGACCCGTTTCTTTTTGACAAGGTCTGCCAGTCTGTATGGAATAAGAGAGGAAAGGAATGATTTATCGCAAAAATTAACGCCATCTTTAGCAACAAAACGAAGCGAAGAAGAAACCGACCAAAACTTTACCTCTTCAGCAGCAATAGTATACATTACAATTTAGCGACACTGTACATTACAGCATCAGTATTAAGTGACTAATCAACTTAAACAACCCCTAGTAATTTTTTAAATAGTGCACTGATCTTTTGAACCAAACTCTTTGTCTACTCTCCGAATAATAAATTTACTTATGGTGTCTGTCTCATATTCAGAAATCACCCTGCATACTTCTAATCATCGTATGTGGACACAAACATTTCTTTATCGGGAGGCAAAGAATCTTGTAAACTAGTTGAAGAATCCATTTTTCAATCTCAAAACATGGCTTTGATTTGATCACGACCACAGGGGAATTGTCCGCCTATTTCACGCCAATTTCATCACGTGTCATTTACTAGTTACTGGGGGTGAGAGATTATGAACTATGTTAGCCACATCATAAGGACCCCTATAAGCTATTTAATGCAACTGTAGCTCTATTTGGTCCATTCATTTATAATTATTTTTTGTGCTCTGACTAAAAAATTCAATCGGGTTCCGTTAAGTTGTCGTTTAACAATCTTTTTTTTGGGGGGGGGGGGTGGGTGGGACAGGGGGTCAGAACCTCCCGCTTCTCATACCATGTTCTCCCGCTTCCCATACCTTTATCTCCCGACTACCGTCCTCGTCTGTTTTGGTCCCGTCCCCTGTAAATAAGGAGACTGAAAACACATACTTGTCATTTAGCTGCGCAATCCTGACATCCTAAGTGACAACATTTCACGACCTATGATGTGACCACCGTGAAAGGGTTTCCAATGTTACCGCAAGTAGGCCTCAGTTTTTCAGCCCAGGGGTGAATTTTCATGTTCCCTTCAGTCCAGAAGTCTCAAAATAAGCTCAATGGAAGTCAAAAAGCATTTTGGATTCTTGTGTTTGAAAGTATTTTAATGCTTAATAGATGATTCTCACCTACTTAGAACTCTCACTTCCTGCCCTTTCCTCTCCCAGCCCATATTCTCCTGGTCTTCCACCCCCTGTCCTTCTCCCACACAATTTTATTCATGGGTGCAGAAATATGCAAACTATTCAATCTGATTTATTCCAGAGTAACTGGGGTTACACAGCGTTATTTAGAAAGCTTCATTTTAGAAGTGACTTATCCTCTGCGCGATGACTTAATATACAGGAGGGAAATAGACTAGAAATGTTACAATGAGTAGCTTTGTGAGTATGTCAGGTCAGTGTCCTTTAAGCAGTACGTTTTGGTTAAATAAAGGATTTCCTGAAACCCATTTTTGTTAATGGAAAACACCATTCACCAAAACAAAAGATAGAAGGAAATTTTTGTTACTTTAATTTCTGTTTATTCCATACACAAAAAGTCTGTCTTACGCTAGGGAACAGTATCCAACAACTCTCCTGAAGAGATTCTTCTATCCTTACACAGAGTATTAAAGGCAGAAACATGTTTCATTAAATATTGATTTCTACAACTTGAACCCACTGGACATATAAGAAATGTGTCCCACTTGGAGTAAATGCAAAATTGATTTTATTAAGGCATTGAAATCAAGTGTCTGATCACCTTCATATAAATGCAACTCCTCAATATTCTAGCCTGCTTTATGACTTAAGAATAAGAGGAATGCATCAAACTATTCTGAACTTAAGTCCAGTTACCTTATACACAAGCTGTCCCTCTGGCCAGTAGCATTTTTAGAGTGATTCTAGTGTAGTATAAAGCATTTTTATAACTTTTTAGCGACATTTTTTTATTTTTACTTTATTTGTCTTAAGTGTTTTTAATATTTCTAACTGTAAAGCGCTTTTGAACTTTTAGGATATTGGCGCTATATAAATATTTTATTATTATTATATTATTATCCTACCAGCCAGAGGGACAAGATCACAGAAAACTGAAAATATTACTGTAGAGTGATTCTAGTGTAGTATAAAACTAAAGAGCACTGTATCAAACTATTTTACAAATAACAATGCACACGGACTTAAGTCCAGTTACCTTATAGACAAGCTGTCCCTCTTGTCGGTAGTACTTTCAAGATCCTACCGGCTAGAGGGACAAGATCACAGAAAACTGAAAATATGTAACTGTAGAGTGATTCTAGTGTAGTATAAAACTGAAAAGCAATGTATCAAACTATTCTGCAAATAAAACTGTGCATGGACTTAAGTCCAATTACCTTATACACAAACTGTCCCTCTGGCTGGTAGTATTTTCAAGATCCTACCGGCCAGAGGGACAAGATCACAGAAAACTGAATATATTACTGTAGAGTGATTCTAGTGTGGTATAAAACTAAGAGCAATGTATCAAACTATTCTACAAATAAAACTATACATGGACTTAAGTCCAATTACCTTATACACAAGCTGTCCTTCTGGCCGGTAGTATTTTTAAGATCCTACCGGCCAGAGGGACAAGGCAAAGGAAGTTTGAATTCGGGGACCCACCGAATCAAGAGCTCAATAAAAAAATTGTCCTCAAGGAAAGAAGTATTTAAAAACTCTTGTGCCTAAGTCAAAGACGTCCACAATGTCATGTTAGCGTGCAAATTTACGGTTTGCGAACTAGACGGGAAGAGACCTAAAGAAATATACAGCATTTTGCCGAACAATTCACTGCTTTACTCTCTACACATTATTCTTAACATGTCAGGTAAATGAAAACGTACTTGTCTTGTTGATCAACATAGTTTTACCACTGGCAATTCGCATATTATGTGATTGGTATAGTCCGCCATATTGGAATAGCCGACAATTTCCGAAAACTGCTCGACTCGGAAACTCGCTCCTAGTACTCCTCGGTTGTCCTTCTGAGCGGTAGGATTTAGGCACAACCAGACAGAGCTGAAAAACGACTGCGCATGCTCACTCGCGCGCGCCGAGAAACTGGGAAAGACAACATAAAACCATAGCAACGTATACGTAAAATGGCGGCATTTTTGAAAAATTTAAGAGCGCTGAGAGTTTTCGCTTGGGCTAAGGAGTAAGTAAAAAGGTTAAGCTTGAAACTTTCCTTTAAGACCGGTCGATATTAGTTCTAAAACATATCTCCTGAACACCACACTTCCATCCTTGAACACTCATCGAAATTTTGCCGCGAAGTCGGAGTTCGTGCCGCGAAAATGCGGCTCGTGTTGCAGATTATGTTAATGAGTTTAATGTTCACGGAAACTTCCGGTGAGCGGACCTGTTGGTACCACAGAAAAACCAGAAAAGGCGAGGAATGCAAAGGGAAAATGCGGAGGTTCAATGCTGCAATAGCAAGGTATGTCGGTGGCACTACGAACAGCTGGGCATGTACTCGACACTGGACCAGAATAAACCGCGAAGCACATGGTTTTTGTGCATGTCCACTTCCTGTGCACTCAACTGATATTTCAGCCAACATACCAGCGAGGTTTTATGAATTGTTTGACCGCATCGGACGTACTACGAGTGGTTACCGTCCTGGTGTGCGATGGTGTTCCAGTTGTAGGAAAAACGCAGACCAATTGTTTAAAGATGAACAAGATTACAGCCCTCCTCGAAAGGTATGGTTACTGGGAGGTTACAATAAGAACGCCCTTTAAAATGAGTGGCACATATTTCCGAGTTTCTTGTGACATGCAAATGTAAAACCGGTACAAATAAGTTCCTTTTGATGATTTCAGAGAAAAAGTACTGATGTGACATCCCATCACACCTCACCCATGCCAAAACAGGTACTTCTCATAATTTTGTATCATATTTGATGCCAGCTATGTAAAATCAGTTCGAAATAACAAACCTCTTGTTGCATTCTTCCTAGAAGTCACCAGAGGAAATGGAATTGTTGCTCAGAAAGGAGACAAAAAAGTGCTGCACCTTGTTAACACAGCTTCATGTGGCAACACAACAGCTCGCAGAGATAAAAGGTGTTTTTACTGTTTTGAAGCTGCTTGAATTAAATTTAGCATCATAACAAAAACTCTATACTTCTCACAAAAATATTTTAATTTTTGTCATGGTTGATTTTTCTATTACAGAGTCAACAATTGAAAAGAAGTTGGAAGCATTTCAAAAGGCCCTGTACAGACATCAAATAACCACCCCAGACCAGAAAATTTACAATCCAGAGGCAATGAAACAGTTTACAGACAAAAATAGCCCTGGACTCTTTGAGGACATCCTTAACTGTTTAAGTGGAAGGAAAAGCTTGTCCAATAGAAGGAGAGAGATGCAAGAGCAGAGAGTGGTGTCCCTACTCCACATAATGGCCTATTTTAGGTAACAAACTTTAAATGAAGTTAGCTACCTGTAAGAAAATTGTTTTTCATTCATTGTTCATAGGGGTTGTAACAATGGAAGCAAATTACTTTTACCTACATGACAGGTCACAAAAAACATCTACACTGCAAAAGGACAGTGGCTTATACGCAGCTAGTTGTGGCATGTCCTTGCAAGGCCTATCTGCTGGTCAGATTTTAGGATACAGCACCACGCCTAGGAACGTGCAGCAGTTAAAAGCAGACCTTGCTAAAGATCATGCCAACTACATATCACAACAGTTGAAGAGAGTAAATGAGGTCAGTCTGCAAATAAATAAGCAATTCTAATCAACAAATGGCTTCATGCACACTACCAAAAAATATTATTGAAAAAAAAAAAGCCATTTTGGCTGATCAATTTTCTTTCTTGTCTTTGTCTAGAATAATATATTAAAATTAATAGAGCAGTTTTCAATTGAGTGTGGAAAGTAATCAGACAATATTAATTTGGTTTTGGTTTTGCGTTTACTACGGTTTGAAATCAGCTGAGTACAGTAATGTAGTCTAATAATAATAGACTACATTACTGAAGTCAGCCACTGTCAAACCGTAGTTTGGTTCTGGTTTAAGTCACTCAATTGAAAACCACTCTATTAACTACTTAATTATGGTTTTTACACTCTGTCTTTCCCATCAGCTGACATGCTTCATGGTCTTAATGGTTGATGACTTCCACAACATTCACTCATTTCATACACCAGCACAACTTGTTAGGACAAATGTTGTACACATGGCATCCTGTATAACAGATGTGCATCCCACAGTCAGTGCAGTACCCCGCCCATCATCATCCTTACACAGACAAGTAGTGATCAATGTAAATGGCCAACAGAAGACCTGCCTTGGTGGAATACATGTCCCATCTGTCCTGGAAATACTAACAAATGCCTTAATAAATATGCAAAACCAGTTTTTGGACCAGCTACCACAAAATATGCAAAGCATTGACCCAGGGAGACTACAGGCAGCACTGCGAGAACTAAGGCTAGTATAATTTATAATGTTTATAAACAGTGGCCTGTTTGTGAATATAAAGTGACCTGTTATAAATATCAAGAGTGAATATCATCAGCGTACAGCAATTTTAATAAACCAAAAATTATTGGAAATCGGCATTTCAAGAATAACAATAGTTATAGAAATGCCAGCAACAACATTTTTATTTGTTATTCAGGGTGTACTCCGATCCAACGACACAAGACCTCGAGACACTGGAGACATGTATGTTGATTGATGAGTTCGAACAAGATCTAAAAAGCATGGACAACTACAAAACAACCCTAGAGCGTGTACTTAATAAATACCCTGAACTTCAGCTGTACAGCAAGAAGTATGTTCTGCCACTACCTGCTGATTGGCCAGGATGGTACTATCCCAAAAAGCTAATAGCAAGTGGATGGAATCCCAGCATTGGAATAATACCAGAGCAAGGGCCATTTCATGTGTGCCTCAATGCCTATGAAGATGTTGTTTCAAATTTCAAATTTTTTTTTGATAAACTGTTTTCAAGTGTCTTTGGAGGCACTTTGGCATCTAAACCAAAACCCTTTAAAACATCACTATGTGTGACTGCTGCATTAGTGGGTTGGCAACTTGTAAGAGCAAAAGTTCTGGAAAAGTTTGCAAACTGCAAGCAAAATGAATTTGTGACAATTTTGCACTTACTTGAACATGTTGTGCCTATCATCTTTTATCAGTACAACATTTTCAGAAGTGGCAATCTAAAGCTATATGAGATGGTCATGGCACAGTTGGCAATTATTTTCATCTGCTGGAGAAGGAAGCATTATAACAAATCAACCTTGTCATTTTTGAGTGACTGTGCATATCAGTGTAAATATCTTCCGGCATACTGGTCTAAAAAGGCCACTATTCTCAAGTTGATAACTGAAAAAAAGGTAGAAGTCTGGCATTCTGTTCTAAGAAGAAACACTGAAAAGTTTGAAGATGCAAAAAGCATTGAAGATACTGCTAAATCACTAGCATCATCAGGGTTTCTTAGTGAATTTGTCCAGTCCTTTGTTCCACAGTACCACCGTGGTCAGCAGAGTGAATCCAACTTGTGGCTTATTGCAGGGAAAAGTGCAGAATTTCTTCTTGATCTGTTTAAAAGCATTTCACAGAACTGCCACAAATCATACCAGGTAACAATCCTGAAAATAAAAAAAAGTCATAAAATTAATAAATACAGAAGTCTAAACCATTTATTATACCATCATAAAACAATACAAGAATTTGATGATGCAAGAAAAATTGAAAAACACAAGCTGCAAGCAAGCATTTTCCACATTTCTAAAGTATTGTCAAATTCCTGAGGTGCGTTAAGACAGTTTAAGTAAAATGCATGGTTTAGGCTTCTTTATATGATTCTTAGATATGTAGGATAAGGATATGCAGACAGAGATATAAAATGTACCAAACAATAGAATGAATATTAAAATAAACAAATATAATTAATGAATACTGTTAACATCTCTGACTTAAAAAATGGAAAAACAAACAAACAAAATTACTAACATCATGTTTTCCTCATAACAAATGTACATGTACTACTGACATGCACATAATTTAATTTTTGACTCAGGTTGAACGCCCAGTTGCAAATAATGGAAGACCAAAAGGGAAGCCACAGTACCATCTCCAAACGTTTGAAACCACAGTAGACACCAAGTGTTTTCCACTAAGTTATAATCTCGATGATGTAGAGCCAGGCCAACAACCTCACCCAGATATTTATTGTGATTTTCCAACTTGCACAAGAGAAACAGATACCGTTGTTAGACTGGCCTGCTTCCACTGCTTTCACCAAGCTTGCTTGCCTTCAAATCACTGCTGTGCAATCTGTGCTGAACCACTGAAGAAAAAAGTTCAAAAGTTAGCAAACACCTTCAACAATGGGCTTTTGTCGTCTAAAAATGCTAATGAAAGGGAAAATGATGATGATGATGAACTGCATGAAGATGAAAGCAATAATACACCACTTACAGGCTTGAACATATCCGACGCTGAACTTTTCTACACCTCACCAGAATGGTCTCAAAAGGTTAAAAACATCCTGGATACTTATGCAACTATCCCTCTTCCATCCCGGGCCAATCATTCATCCAGAAATCAACCTTCCGCTACAAATACCTCGTCTCCCTCTAACAGCTCTTCTCAAGTTCTAACACTCATTATCATCCCTCCGAACCATCATGGCAATGTCACTTTCTGGTCATTCCCAAGCAGTATTTCACAGTCCACAATTCTAGGAAGAAAAGGAAGCAATGCCTGTACTTTTATTGCACTTTTGTTTAGCAAAATGTTCTTTTCAGAAAATGTTCATATTCCTCTGCTCAACAGTCCACTGAGCCAGACATGGGTGTACCAGCTAATTGTGCAAGGGATTTTAGTGGGTAACAGCATCTATGACTCAGTGACACAAAACATTCCTCAAACATTTGGTGTTTTACAAGCTCTACAGTCATCTACTGTATTAAACAATGTAATTGGTGGCACCACTGTAGGACCTGAAATGCCTGTTAGCATTATCCCTGAAGCAAGTCCCGCAGCTAATTTACCTTTTCACTGGAGAACTGCTTTAACGCACAGCAAAACAACATCTATTTTTATTTTAAATTCCAATACTGTCGTCTTCATTCCAACCACACAAGGTGTTTTCCTCTTAGACAGCCACTTACATGGGAACAGTGGAGCTCATGTAGCTTTTGCAGAATGGCAGTACTCCTTCGAATTACTGTCTTGGTTCAAGCAAGTCAACAATTTTCAGTTCACTCTTGGTACAGTCACTAATGTTAAGTTTCACTAACACCTCACTAAACTTTTCCCAGCTTTTTAGCATTCTTAGCATATATTTTCCTAGCTTCTTAAATTCCACCATTTAAACTACTTTTTAACCCATTAACTCCCGAAGCTTTTTGTCAAAAAAGCATTTTTTGGACAGTTTGGACATTTTCAGGCTGGATATGAGCCAAATTAGCTGCAATCTACTCAAATAGCAGTTACAACAGGATAGTATGCCTTTCTTTCCCCCAGCATCGCGTTTCACGACATTTTGGCCAGGGCATACGCAGAAATCAAAGAGAAAGTGTGGTTTACATCTATAAACTTTTCGTTTTTATTTTATTCATTTTTTTTCTTACGAAATTGATGGGGAGATAAATAAGAAAAGGTATCTGTAGAAATATGCACCAAACTGAATTTGAACTCCGACTACTGTCTCCAGAAAGTAAGCCTTTATAGACTCGTCATTAGCGAAATATAAGCTTAAATCAGCAAAGTCAAGGTCAGCCCATGAGAGCAGATATTTTTTTACCTTTCCAAATTCTCTGTTCAATTTCACAAGTAAGAATACTCAGCGTTCCATTAATTTTTCTGTCATATCTCCAGGAATGTTGAGTGGCAGGGTAAATACATAAATATTTCAACATGAAGAAGGGAATCATTTCCTTTGCAGTTTGTTCCCGTGAGGTCCAAAAACATGCAACGAGTGCTCAAGTACAAATGTAAGCTGATGTGCTCAAATGCGAGCTTACGTGGCAGGTTTATCCTTGCGGGTCGGTTACATCTATATATAATTATTTTTAAAGTGCAAACACCTTTAAATAGATGTATTGACAACAAGGGAGTTGAAATTTGCACTTTTTTAACCTGTAAGTGGTATCCAAAATAAACTTAACAAGCGTAAAGCGGTTACTACTCACCATGGCGCTGCGACCGATGTCTGCTAGAATTTGCTGTGTTTAGACCGTCAATATAGCCAGAAATATGTTCAGGATATCAGGAACATCTGCTTGACTGAAATGACATTGAAAGTTCCATCTTCTCCATTTTTCTCGGATGATATTAGTCCAAAAAATTAACATCGAATGGCGCCAAGACTTTACGGTGATCAAACGATCGAAAATGCCACCACTCGTCGACTCACCCGCCAAAACCCTACGCATGCGCAGTCGTTTTTCAGCTCTGTCGCACAACCAGTCTTCCACTGCATGAAAAATTCAAGATGGCGGCTAAACTTTTTACGATGTGAGCGCTCGCTCGAAAAAATCTCACCTGCTCTGCAGGCTACCCTCAACCAATTTAAGAGATCCTCGGTGTCATCTCGTTTCTATGAGTAGGGCATCATTTGGGAGATGAAGATGGCTATCCATGACAAGAAGACTACCATTTGAGTGAGCTACAAATGTTATTGTCATTCCATTTATTATTGTAAATGCAGCTAGCATGTGTTGTTTCATGCTAAAGTATGTGTCATTGTTCAGTTTTTGATGTAATATATCAGACACAAGAGACAGTGTTTCATCAGGATATCCAAACACCGAGAAGACCGCTGCACGTTGTATTTTTGACGAAATTCGAGGTGTTGGGATAGCCGATGAAACACTGTCTCGACTGTTTGATACATCTTCTCAATCGAAACAAAAACCAAGGAGTAAACGGAGAAGTATCATTGTCAAAATCTATGCTAATTAAGACCGGGTATCCAAACATCCGTCTCGGTCATGATTTCCTTTGTTTAAACTTGATGAATTATTAATGAGTTTGAGAAGTACTGTATCAATCAATAATGACGACGTTGGCTTGTCATAGCGGCGTCGCTTCCAACAAATGGATAAAACAGCAAATCTCCTCATTATGGTCAAGTAGTTTCCAAGTAGTTTTCTAAAGTAGGCAGGTGTACTCAATGCCTTTGCACAGTTTAAAGAGATTCAACGCATGAGAACGTAACATTAGCCACCCCAGGAAAGCAGCAGCAACAAGAACAGCAACTCTGTCTGGTTTGGGCTTCTCAGGTAGAGCAGAATTAAGTAAATGTAAGGTAGAATTTAACAGATGCGAATGTCTTACCTTTTTTGGCCACACCTTTTATTCTTTACTATAAAATAATGTTGTGGATATTAAAAAAAAATTGTCTCCTATACTTGCCGTTGATTTGTGGTGTTACTTGTGGTGTTTCAATCACAGATATATGTTTTTCATTGCAAGTAAAAATCCAGTCTAAGTTTAGATCAACACCTTTTAGAGAGCCGACTAAAATACTGAAGTCTGAAGATGGCTTCTACACCTGGCAGTTTGGTAGGAATAGTTAAGATCTGTGATAATCTACATTTTCATTTCAACTACATGTACACTGACTATGTACGCTCATTCTTGACCTTGGTGTATTGGTGATTCTTGATAAAGAGTCGGTAGATATCAAAAGGAAAATCAAGGAGGCTATCCATATCAGACATCAACGCCCAACACTGAACAGAGACGAGGGCTATGATCTTCCCACCATTTTTGACCATCTGTTGTCATGTGATTAAACAATTTGCATTCGCGTGACAATGTGAGCTCACTTTAATTGCTGATGAAGACTGTGCGATACAGTTGAAAGCTTCGTTTACAAAATTTTTCAGACCTTGCGACAAGAATAATTGTTCGTTTACATGTACACTCTTTTGCATGCCATTGCAACACCATATCCTCGTTTCAAGTCCTGTCTGTGGTAGCCGGATAAATTTCTTTCATGGTAACAGTCGCACATACCTCCAATTTTTTTCATCAGGAATGTGTTTTTTCCTTCTGTTTTTCTTTGTTCTTTCAATTTTTTTTTGCCATTTTCAAGTTCTTCGATTTTTCTTAGGAGTTCTCCCCTGTCAGGGTTTGGACTCATGGAGTCGGTTGATTGTGACCTTGAGTGCTAGTCAAACAAACAAATCTGTGACTGGGTGTGTGTGTGTGCGTGGGCGGGGGAGGTTGTCACAAAGGTCCTCAAGTGGTTTTGTGCAAAGTAACATTTCGGGAGAGGGTAGAATTTAACAGATGTGAATGTCTTACCTTTTATGGCGGAGTGTAGGCTTCATTATCGCTGATTCTCTTATCTTATTACATGGCTTGTGGCCGATATAACGCACGCTCTGATTGGCTAAGAACGAGATCCGAGCAGTTATTATGCAGCCGTAATGCCCATGAGCCGATTACAGGTTATGCAAATTAGAAAGTGCCCGGCTCTGAAAATTCAAGTGCATTGAAATGATGAAAGCTGGTTAAAAACAGTAAGAGAAAGTAAATCTAATTCCGAGTAGCTAAAAGTTTAGAGATTTTTCCTGAATAAAATTTATAGAGAAATCGTTTTTGACTTACCAGCCGGCAACATTGGCAGGCACTAGTGAAAACCAATCAAAGTTTGCCAAGTCTTAAGTAAAGCTAAAATTGCTAAGTGAAAAACACCATTGGCAGATCTGTCATGAATCCCGAGCAGAACACCAAGAAGAAACTTAAGTTATCATCTTAGTCACAACATTTACCGAAATATTGAACTTCGTCACAGTTCTCATCAAATAGATTCCATCGCTTTAACACAAGCAAGTGTAAATCAGCTTCCAGGATCATCAGATGTAAACAATCAGGTGGTTTCTGTCGGTAGCAGTGTTTCTGATAACTGAAGGAAGTTTTAGACATTCACAAGGCTTGGAAATCCCAGAATGAAGAAGGCGAAGATATGTTGTCGAAAGCAGATGTGAAGATCGAGTTATTCTGAGCAGTACATTCTGAAGCATTAGTATTTTCTTTCACCGAAAGACCGTTGTTGGGACTATTAAGAGCCAGTGCCCATAACTATGGACCAAACAACGGCACAAGTCGAAAAATCGATTTTGCTCATTTTTTGCCCATAGATTGGCCCTAGCTAGTAAACAAACGGACCATAGTTAGTTTCTGCTAATGCAGCTTTTTTGGGGAGAAAATTGCGGAAAACGATTTCGCCCCGATTGAGCTCAAAATCTACTTCCTGTTATGCAAAATTTTCTGAAAATTTGATTGCTTTGCGCGTCGCACAGCAGCCACTTGAGAATCTTTCAATGGTCTTTACATTCATCTCAGGTCTTCATGGTATGACTGAGCGAAAAATAAAATAAATCGAGGTTTCTTTTGAGCCCGAAACGAGATCGAACAGAAACGCAAAATATTACGATGTGTTGCAAACGAATTATAGCACTAAAATATCGCCATATTTTTCTATGGGCTATAACTTTAAATACCATAAAAACACTTTCTACGGGTTAAGTGTACACCCACCTGTTTGAAAATCAAAAAACATCTCTGGGCAAATGGTTTTAAGTCGCCCGCCTTAGCCTGTGCTTCTCATAAATTTTTCCCCGAACCGCCGTGCGAATGTAAACAATTGCGTGACGCGGGCAGTCACCCTGAATACATAATTCGTTTCCAACAAACCGCAGATGGCTATTTTAGAACATTTGGGTGAAAAAAGAAAAACACAATGGACCACTTTTAACCTTAACATTTTGAAAGTCATCGCTTTAGAAATTTGGTTAATTAAAAACGCCAATTAAAAGCAATTTACTTGGAGTTCGGGTGTTATTGCTATGTCGTTTTAAGCTGTCGTTCTTTCTTTGATCATTTTAATAACAAGGACGAGTTCTAGAAAGAAAATCGTTGTAAGTTCATTTGTTAAGCGTAATGACAAGTTGATATTGTTGGTTTGTAGCCTTAAGTGATCTGAAGGAACGCCACAGTGATTAAATTTGTATTTCTTGATTTTGACGGATCGATTTTCGGCTAAACCTTTTTATTTGTCCCAGCACATTTAGTGCCTTTTCTCCTGCTAAAAA
>NC_138146.1:29385123-29420123 GCF_964199315.1 Orbicella franksi
CAAATTTTCTACACAGCACGCAGTTACTAGTTTATAGAATTTATGGTATTTCCACTTGACTTTATTTGTCAGTCAATGATTCAATTGCCATAAACCATAGAGGATTGGTTAAGTGTATCTTTAAAACTGCCACTGTATTGTAAGTTATCAGTGAAATCAATAAAGTAAACATTAAATCATTTCCCGGGGTACTGTAGTAACGTTCTTTACCGGGGATGCCGTGGGTGTTGCAATGCAAGTGAAAAAATATATATGTGTCTATATATAGCTCGCTGGCATACAAAGCTCTGCTTTCATGTCCAGTTTGAGCACTCTACTGGGATGAGTCGTTACTGTTGCAATTGCGCATGCTCACTAGCTCGCTAGTTTGAGCACTCTGGTAATGGCTTAGATACTACCACATGTGTAGTATTTGGGGCGGCTTTTTAAGCTTAGCCTCCATCCCAGTCTTCAGCACTGCACTGATGAGGCCCAGAAGGCCGAAACAGTACTGTCTGCAGTTAGATATAGCTCGCTGGCATACAAAGCTCTGCTTTCATGTCCAGTTTGAGCACTCTACTGGGATGAGTCGTTACTGTTGCAATTGCGCATGCTCACTAGCTCGCTAGTTTGAGCACTCTGGTAATGGCTTAGATACTACCACATGTGTAGTATTTGGGGCGGCTTTTTAAGCTTAGCCTCCATCCCAGTCTTCAGCACTGCACTGATGAGGCCCAGAAGGCCGAAACAGTACTGTCTGCAGTTAGATATAGCTCGCTGGCATACAAAGCTCTGCTTTCATGTCCAGTTTGAGCACTCTACTGGGATGAGTCGTTACTGTTGCAATTGCGCATGCTCACTAGCTCGCTAGTTTGAGCACTCTGGTAATGGCTTAGATACTACCACATGTGTAGTATTGGGGCGGCTTTTTAAGCTTAGCCTCCATCCCAGTCTTCAGCACTGCACTGATGAGGCCCAGAAGGCCGAAACAGTACTGTCTGCAGTTAGATATAGCTCGCTGGCATACAAAGCTCTGCTTTCATGTCCAGTTTGAGCACTCTACTGGGATGAGTCGTTACTGTTGCAATTGCGCATGCTCACTAGCTCGCTAGTTTGAGCACTCTGGTAATGGCTTAGATACTACCACATGTGTAGTATTTGGGGCGGCTTTTTAAGCTTAGCCTCCATCCCAGTCTTCAGCACTGCACTGATGAGGCCCAGAAGGCCGAAACAGTACTGTCTGCAGTTAGTTATATGTCTATATACTAACTTAAACAAAAAAAACAAACAAGCAAACGAAAAAAAATTTTCCATTATTTTATCCACACAACGTTTCAAAAATTGCTTTCATCGGATTGCTGGAAACGAATATTTAATCGAGAGTGGCTATCCGCGTCACGCAATTGTTTACATTCCAACGGCGGGTTTCGGGCAAAATCTATGAGAAACACAGACCATGGCGGGCGACTTGAAACCATTTGCCCAGAGATATTTTTTGATATTTTAACAGGTGGGTGTATATTTAACCCGTAGAAAGTGTTTTTATAGTATTTAAAGTTATAGCCCATAGAAAAATATGGCGATGTTTTTATGCAATAATTCTCTTGCGACACATTGTAAAATGTTGCGTGTCAGTTTGATCTCTTTTCGGGCTCAAAACTAACTTTGATTTATTTTATTTTTCGATTAGTCATACCATGAAGACCTGAACTGAATGTAAAATCCATTAAAAGATTCTCAAGTAGCTGTTCTGCGGAGCGCGAAGCAATCAAATATTCGGAAAATTCAGCAAAACCGGAAGTAGATTTTGAGCCCAATCGGGTCGAAATCGTTTTTGGCATATTTCTACCAAAGAAAGCTGTATTAGCAGAAACTAACTATGGTCCGTTTCTATTCTTACTAGGACCTATCTATGGACGAAATACAAGCGAAATCAATTTTTCGACTTGTGCCACTGATAGGCGATTTAGGTCCATTTTTATTGGCATTCACTCAGAAGTATTTTCTGTCTTTTCTATATGCGTTGACGTTTCGCCACAAAAGGCGCAAGAACTCCCCCATCAAGTTGTGGCACCACGATACTAAAATACCTTTTTGAGGCTGTGACAATCATTTTTCCTGTAAAGAAATCTGTTTTTAACGGAGTACGTAATACAGTGGTAAAGTTCACTGACTGTGTAGTTTTGCACTGGGTTTGAGACAATGAATGAATAGGTAAACACGCACATCGCCAGCTGTAAAATGACGATTTCCGCTCAAATTTTTTTTTTCTCTGCTTTAATTCATAAGCCACATAATAGACAACTTAATAACCTCGATTGTTTGGTCGTTACGGGAAAATCTCAAACCTCGGCCTACCATATTGACCGAGCGATAGCGAGGTCAATACGGCAAGGCCTCAGTTTGAGATTTTCCCGTAATGACCTCACTCTCAGTTATTAAGTAGTTATTCATCAGCCAGTTTTAAGTGTGCCTCACATATTAATGTTCCGGTGTATTTAGGATTTTGAAAACAGTCGAACACTGGAAGTAATTGCTGTGGACATAAAACAAGATTCCCACTGCAATCTTCCTCATCACGTAATGGGAAGCAGCACTTTAATTTGTTTTGTTGATTTTTTTTCGTCGTAGTGCTTTTTGCAGAGCGTCACTTGAGTCGAAAACCCACAGGCCCATTCTTGTGATTCTGGCAACAAAGATACATTACCCTAACATTCATCGTCTGCAATAGAAGTCTTGCGTAACACTCGTGGGGTATTTAAACAATGCATATTTTTCACGGAAAAAAATTCCCATTTCGTTGTTACATACTAGAAACAATGACTGGCAACAATTAACCGTGTAGCCGCGGTTTGAGTGGGAAAGTATGGCGTGCGCAAATGCAAAGCGAACCCGAAGGAGACAAAAACAAGATGAAGAAATTCATGTGTAATGAACTAACCTCTTTAATACTCATTAGAAATTACAAAATTTCCAACTGCTTTAAGAGAGAGAAATCGAAAAAACTATGGCTAGCAGTGTTCAAATGGCAAACAACGTAATTTTACGAAAACTCCATGGTAATGTGGTGATTGAATTACTCACTGGCACTTAGCGGCAGTCTTGGCAGGTCTTGGCAGACAAGAACCTTCATTCTCTCTCTAAAAGTGTCTCGGCAAAGGTCCTCCTTTAAACGGAATTAAAAAATTTTTATAGAAACGAAACAAAAGTCATATTTGATATGTTATATAAAAAGTACGGATCCCAAACATTGACCTTTCTTGAGCTTATTGAGTTAGCAGCGAGCTTACGGAAAGGCAAAAATCTTTCCCGACACAAAGCAAGAAGCGATACTTTTGGCCCCAAATTTGCCACAATTAGCAGCTGATTTTGACAGGATCGTTTTGCTGATTCCTGCACAAACAACCACAACAAGTACTTGAATGATGGCACTTGTTTTTCACAAGACCACAAAATTACAGCGGGAAGATCAGTGGCCCTGTGGTTTTTCCAATGACATGTTCGTTTTTCATTCATCGTTAGCCTGTGAACAGGCTCCCGGTGAGCCCAAACGAAGCGAGGGAGCCTGTAGACATTCTATTGATGCTGCCATTCTATGATACCAGCTCCTGGTGTCATGATATGATTGGTTAAATCGCTGATTGTTGAGATCTTTGAGATGAATATTTGACAGATCTTTGTAAAATTATACAACTCCAACAGTTCGTTACAATAGTACATGTAATAGTGCATTCGCCGTTCTCTTCTAAGTTTTGGTCTCTCAACATCTCGTTATTTCACAAGTGATTCTGAAGGGTATTTTATGCTCTGTTACCAGGAGGAATTTTAAGTAGAAGCTAGTGGAGTGGAGCCGTTTGGCGGTGCTATAGCAATTTTTTTTAGAGATCAGAGGCATGGTTTCCGGACTTTCCGCTGTTATCTGCTTGTCGCTTTGCAGTGAGTTTGACACGTATCATGTGCTCATAATTTCTTTAGGCTCATTTCAGTATTGTAAAATATGTTTTAAGCTCTCTAAGTATTGGCTCTGGAGGGACAAAGTTAAGTTCGAAATATTCCATGAACATGGTGCTTACTTGCACTCTATATTATGACGCCCGGCCCGGCTATTTGATTAGCTCGATTAGAACTGTTTGCAAGTACCGAAAATGTAGCTTTTTGACAGGTCTAATTACCTCATTGACTGATTTGTTACAGGCTTATCACCAAGGGCAGATAGGCACATCAAAAACAAAGTCTACAGGCTCCCCTGTCCCCACCCCGATTGTTTTGCTCTCCGAATTCTTCTGTTTCGTGCTCGCCGAAATTTTTTTCTGTCCTTGCCGGGAGCCTGTTCGTAGGCTAATTCGTCATCCGCCATTTGAAAATGGAATGGCGGGAGTCATTGCAGGTGAATGCTTGCCTCGTACTGCGCATGTCCAGACATTTTTGCGTTCTGTCCGCCCTGTCCGTAATGTAACAATTGGTTTTTAAAATAGCTGAAATTTTCTTTAAATCCTGTTGGGTGAATATTCAATGTGGTCTCTGGTAACAGGATTTGTGCAGGTCCTGGAAAGCTTAGAAAGTCCTTGAATGTTACTGGCATTTTTCAGGACTGGATAGTCCTGGATAAAAACTGCTGGTCCAAAAGTGTTGAAAATCTCAGAAGTATAAATTCACCCAGATTCTCACACCAAACCAAATTCTCAGAACTAACATTAAAAGAAATGCATGGCAAACAGTAAGGAGAATTAATATTGCAATCTTGGGAGTGAAAAGGTTAACGTGAATTTTTGAGTCCTCAGTGGAAACATCCTGGAAATTTGTTTCTAAAAGGAAAGTGCCAATAGTACAGGTTCTTTGGCCGGCTGAGTGCTGACTGGTTAATTTAAATTTTAGCAGCATCAACTGAATCTGAGTTAAGATAAGGCAGCACCCCTGTAACCAGAGACAAATCCTTCTTCCCAAGAAATCGCTTCCGAATCATGTTTCGAGCCTAAGGAAATTTAAACCTTTGTCTTAGAGGTCCTTGGGTGTAGTGGTAGGTTTGGATAAAGTCTGCCCGTAAACTGAACTGTTTTTCCTGCTTGTAGTAGTGCTCAACTGAAAAAAAATTATTATTATGCTCTTATTCTCTTTAGTAAAGCATCTGGACCAGTTTCCATATAATCAAGGAAATCTATAGATGATATTATACAGTGAGGAGTGAGGATATGGAATATATGCTGCTCGGTTACCGGATGTAGTTTCGAATCAATTTTGGGAGCGGGTACAGAACATTCATTTCACGACGGAGAAAACATCTTTGAAGCATCATCCATGCACTACCGGTATGTTGATCTTTGAAAGATTTGGAGATTTCTTTACGTCACGTGATAGTTAAGATCAGCTACAGTTCCCCTATCTCACTGTAATTTACCAACTGAATATAAATAAAGGTTTTACTTACTTACTTACTTACTTACTTACTTACTACTTTACCGTCTTAAATATAAATAAATTTCTCTTTTCAGTCATTAAAGCGAGTGATAATGTTGACGTTGAATGAAGCATTCCCAAAGCAAACACAAACTTGCCATTGTAAGTATTACCTCGCTAGTAGGGCAATTGCCACCTTCAGATATCCAATGTTTGACTCGCGTCACCACTTTTTCACGGAAGTAATCAAACTTTCAAGGCCCAATATACAATACAGGCAGATAAGCCGTGAGCACTTTACGTGTTTTTATACTTTTTTCTGGTGACTATAGAATGAAGGCTCTTCATATGATGTACCATCCCCAGAAACCCAGACGCAAATAGTCAGGTGAAGAGGTGCGAACGAATGTTTACAAGAATGAACAAGAGAGATCTTGAAAACTTTCATTCACACTTCCTGACCCAGCTATTCTCTTCTGTGTTTCCGAGAATGGTAATGTATAAGATTAGCGTTTTTACATTAAAGAAACGCTAAATACTTTTCAAAATATGAAGAGCCCTCATCCTTTGGTCACTAACAAAATGGACAAAAAATCTCGTGTCTACAGTCCGAGTGTCATCACTGTAAAGCCTTTGAAGACAGGTTGTTAGTATAACAGTAGCATTTTTATAATCTTACATGTACATTAAAACCTAAGCGGTTGGGTCTTAGGCTAAGTTTACATGGGATCGGACTGAAACTGTTCCGGAACGGTCCGGTCCGGATTGGCTTCTGTTTACACGAGACCATTTGAAACCCAATCCAGACCGGTTCCAAATGGTCCTCTGTAGACACCTGGTACAGATTAAAGTTGCAGAATCAGCCGTTTCTACCAGTTGCTCATGCGCAAATTCCTTTCCTAAGTAGTGCAATGATTTTGCTTCTTACAGGTGAAATTAAAGTAGGCCTTCAATACAGAGCCACGAGTACAAGTACCGGTAACTATTATTATTCCACTCTACATGTACATGTATGTGCTAATAAATTATTATTGTCTGTAATGTAAGTCAAGCAGTTGGCTCACGGTCAAAATAGTTTTACTTTTCCCAGCTTCTTTTTAACCCAGCCAAACAATTTTTTTTTATTAGCCTATTATTTTTGATTAGTGAAGTGATGATTCAAACTAGCACATATCCTTAGGATTTTTCTTATGGAATTTTGTAGACACTCTGGCATTGTTATTTGCTGTACGTAGACTTCAACAATTCAGACAGCAACACTTTGTTTTTGATTCTCCATAGCTATTTTTGTTTTCATGTTGAATTGAAGTCTGTAGAATCTTGTATTTATTGGTTGAGAATAAAATATATGTTGTTAAGGTCAGTATGAAACACTTACATGGTAATATTAGATTAAGAAGATCGGCAGGGGTTTCATTAGCTTTTAAGTAGGAAGGTATATATGGGAGATCATGCTAAAGATATTTTGTAGCGCACTTATGAAAAGTATTCAAACCATTTGTATGGATGTGAATTTTGTGGCTCAATTCTATGACAAGTTTAAACTTTTATGGTCAGAAGAGATCACTTGAAGTGAATTTCTTCAAGGCAGGTGGCACCAGCTGGCTTTTAAGTTTCGTGGTACTGGTTCCCGAGTTCCAAGGGTTGCGCCCTCTGATTAGAACCCTTGACTGGCCATGTAATGTCTAATTAACAATTAGACCCGTAGCCCGCAAGGGCTATGGGTCAATAGCCCATTCAGCTTCGCCTCATGGCCCTTGAGGGCAAAGGGTCTAATTGTTTTAGTATCAACCAACTAGTCGGACAGAAAAGGCAAAAACAAACTTAGCAAATGCAAGTTGAAGAATATTTATTTGGGAATAACATGAAAGAAAGCGTCATGTTTGATTGCGCTAATTTCGCTACTCGAGGACTATTAGTAATAGTCCTCTAGTAGCATAGCCAATTAAAATGCAGGATTTGCATTAGTTCACTAGTTGGGTGATACTAATTTCATTTATCCATTCTCTACTTGCTTCCCTGTCCATTTTAGGTGAAAGAACAAACCAGATCCTGCTGAGGGTTTGGCCAAGAGAGATGACACTTACTGTAAGATCTGGTTAGACCAGTTGCACTTTGTTAATCCAGAACAAACCGCCATTTTTCCCCCTGTTTATTGCAGGGTACATATATGCCTTAGAAATTAATATCATTTAGAATAACCCTGTGAGTCTGGGAAGGGTATATTGACTTACAGCTGTAGGAGCATGTATTTAGCTTTGATCGACTGTACTGTGCATGTTGTTTAGTGAAATGAAGCTAACCACTATAAACAGGGTTAGGTACCCTTTTAACTTATTTTTTTTCTTTTATAAGTAACAGTTGAATTCTACAGTCGAACCTTTATTTAGCAACCCCCTTTTAAGTGGCCAACCTCTATTTAGCGGCCAGCTGCGGAAATTTTGTCAACTAATCACTGTAATCAAAACTCCTATTCAACAGCCACCTTAAAACAGGGACCTGCTTCTTGCTGTCTGAAAGAGTGATTATTGTTTTATACCTCTGTTAAATGGCTGGGGAGATTTTAGGCTGGATTTTTCTATCCAGATGAGGGTAAAAGAATGATAATGTAGAATATGGTAAAAATATTTTATTGTATTTGATGTCAGAAGCATTTCATTTAAAAGGTTACAGCACATGTAGACTACAGTTCTTGAAGCGTTTTAGCTTGTTTGAGAGACGTATGAGCCAGTTCTGGGTTGACAGATGTGCCGTATTCATACATATAATGTTCTTTCTTTAGGTTTTGTTTTAGCTTTTGTTAACATTACAGACTGTATAGTGCCCATCATTATCCTCCTTTTTCTCCACTTTCATTTGTTTTTATTGATATTTAAATAAACTGAAAACTGGACCAAGCCTAACATTGTTTTCAGGTGAACCTCTATTAAGTGGCCAGTTGTCCCGTCCCCACGAGACTGAATAAGAGAGGTTCAACTATATTTGCTTTTTCAGCTTGCTGGAAACTTGAAATAAAAGTTGTTCTTTCTTTTCATTTTACTTCCAATCTATGAGTGATTGACTTGGGGTTATGAGCATAATTATTTTCAGGTACAATCATGTTCAAGAATTTTGTAGTTGTAGTTTTGATTAATTAATAACACTCCAGTTTCAAATTTATTATACAGTCATGTGCATGTATCTGAGGGAATAGCTGAAATGAAGGTAATTGATTTTCATCTGTCATCCTGTAGATTTCAGAAACAAAACAAACTGAGTATTGCTTGCAGTGGTTGGCTAAAAATGCAGGTAAGAGTAAAATAACTTGAACACAAATCAAGTAAAATTTAGAAATTAAAGTGAGGAACAAATGAGTTTTCAAGTGATGTAATTTTTATTTTTGCAAGTGGGACTGAGGCAGCTGTCCACTTAATACAGGGTGCTTATTAATTCTGGGGTCCACTTAATACAGTTTTCACTGTAGTTTTTGAGAGGGTTGACTAAACCAAAAGGTGACAAGGATAATCAAGGATGAAGAAGATTGGTATAGATTGCAAATGGAAATTTTGAAAAAATTATGTTAAAGTTTTGAAGATGCAAGAACTATAACGTTCAGTAGCTCCTTTAAAAACTTAGAACTGTAAATTTCTGTCGTTCTTTGACCTATTGTTGTTTTATTTCAGAGATGCCAAACAAGTTGAAGAAGGTGTATGAGTTAGAGGGACTAGTGTGTGTGACCTACACACACACTTCACTGCTGGATCTGGTAGTACCATGGGAATTTCTAAGTCAAAAGCAACAGAGCTTAACTCCAGTACTATTTTTGACTATGAACCTAATTCAAGGTATATTTTGGTAAAAGCGTGAGCTTCCTTCCTTCCTTTCTTTTCTTTTTATTATTCCCCTTCTTCTTTTCCTCCTCCCTTCCTTTCTTACGTCCATCTGTCTGTGCATCCATCCTTCCTTTCTTCCTTCCTTCCTTTATTATGCCCATCCATCCATCCCTACATCCATGCCTCCGTCCTTCCTTCCTTGCTTACTTCCTTGCTTCCTTCCTTGCTTCCTTTCTTCCCTCCCTCCCTCCCTCACTCACTCCCTCTCTCCCTCCCTCACTCTTCCCTCCCTCCCTCACTCCCTTTCTCCCTCCCTCCCTTCCTTCCTTCCTTTCATCCATCCATCCATTGGTCCATCCCTCAGTCCTTTCTTCCTTCTTCCATTGAAATTCCTTTATCCTTCCCCTAGAGAAAATCTGTAGTGGAAGTGTACTATAAGCCAGCAGCAGGTTACAAATGTACACTAAGTCAGGGACTTTACTCAAAATAATCACAAACAAATATTTCAAATCAAACGACATGGTTGAAAACCCAACTTGGGACCAGTAAGAAACAAATTGACCTTATGGGCAGAGAGAGGGGTGAATTCAAATGTTGTCATCTATGTCAGCTAATGATTGTAATGCTACATGGTGCTTGTTTTCTGGTGAAATTTCATTTCCTCTCATTGTGTAATGTGAAAACATTGGTTGTGTTCAATTTTCTTGGTGTGACTGGCATGAAAAGCAAGAGGTGAAATTCTGTGCATTGGGGACAGTCCTCTGATACTGGTAAGCAAAGGTGAATAGATATACCGGTATGTACTTTAAATTTTTATCTGTATCACAATAATTAGTCATGTTTATTTTTATTTGTCAAAAACTTGCATGGAGTCCTGACAACTATGCCACAAGAAATTGTCTTTTAACATCATTTTTGTTTGCTGTGTTTTATCTTTACAAAAGCATGAAACTTTGACTACATTTCCTTGGACCTGTCATGTACTAGTAGAAGTACTGCAAGTTCCTTAAGCTCACTTTCAACTGGAACGTTTGAGCTTATTAGTTTTTTTTCTGCTTGAGGAAGTAGCCAAAATAGCAGCAGTATTTTGTATTTCGTTCGATGGTTGTGAATACGACAACCCTTTGTCATTTTCCGCCAACATTTCCTTGTTTTTGCTACAAAAATTTTCTGATTTCTTTTTCCGAGTGTGTCGATCAGCCTTTGGAACGCTTTTGTTTCGCTTTCTTTTTTTTCCTCTCTCCATCCAAAACTACAACTACAACAACAACAAACCAACAGCAACACAAGCAAGCAACGCAAGTAATGCAAAGTTGTGATGGCGCGCTTTTGGAAGTCACTCTCCTACACTAAATTCCCAGGAGGTCCAGCGGTGTTGACAACTCTAACACCTTTGAAGTGTGACATGAAGAGTCATGCAAAAAAGGAAATTTACAATAACTCCAGAGCGAAAAGAGATTTCGGATTTTTTCTTTCTGCCAAAGAAATCCTAGACCACATAGTTTATGTATGCCAAATATCTCAATTTTGGAAAAATTTGACCTGCGAACCTGTTCCGTAACCTTAATTGAGCATGGAAATTATACACAGTACGGCTGTCCAATTGAGAGGTGCGGTGGCCTAATGGTTAGCACTCTCTACTCAGGATTGAGCAGTCCGGGTTCAAGTCCTGACCAGGGCACTGTGTTGTGTTTTAGGGCAAGATGCTATACATTTATAGTGCCTCTCTCCACCCAGGTATATAAATCAGTACCAGCAAATTCAATGCTGGGGGTAACCCTGCAACGGAATAGCATCCCATCTAAAGGAGAGTAGAAATAATTGGAGTTGCTTCATGCAAAGGATACCAGGATAAGGTCTGGCCTTATGGGCCGCTTGGTTCACATGCAGACTTAACCATACCTTTTTACAGATTTCCAATAAAATACTAAGTAATCACATTAAATTTTGTTCCTGTAGAACAGCTGAGAGCCTCAGAAAAAAAAGATATAATGCCTATGGGGACACTTTGAGCTGGGACCTTTTCAGCTTTATCATTCTTTTTGTATTTGTATTATTTACTTATATTGCAATTAATTTTAAATGCTTTCAATATAAAATATGTACAGCTGTATGTGAACAAAAGGAACTTTTTTAATTTCCAACATTCTCAACATCACATGGAGTGCAAATGGACAAGCAGATTGCTGTCCAGTAATAACAATGTTCTTCCAGTAGTTTATAAATGTGAACAAAACTTACCACCAACTTCATGAAGAGTTTTGACCAAAAATAGAAACTTAAAATTTGCCCAGAACTAGTGTCAGTTCAGACTTGAATTACACAGTCTACACATTGTTTTCCAAAGCAGAAAAGTCCTTTGTTTTTTATCAGTTTCTTCTTATTCAGTGTTTGAACCCATTTCTGCTACCTTCATAGATTCAATTGTTTTATCTTGTTTACAAACTTTGAAGGTTATATTCTTTATCAAAGGAAGGGTTTCCTCAATCTTCTGACAAGAGAGCTTCCTGATATCGGTCTCCACGATGCTATGGAACTGCATGAGAACAATAAAACGGGCCAGTGTATTCTGCACCCTGCATAATAACTATATTTGTGGATACAGTAGAAGACATGCTCTCTTTGAGCATGCTTAGGCTGCATGAAGAACATTTCATAAACTCTGAGTTGTCAGCAGCAGCGTCATTTCGAATATGATCTTTGCAATTAATGCAAATGTACAATTTGTTGGCTTTGATTGCTAATATTTTCCCACTGATGGCTTCAAGTTCTTTCCCTTTTGTGTACAAGCAAGCCTCAAGTCTGGATCGAAACTGGAGCTCAAAAAATGTTTTAGTGAGACTATCTTGGCCGCTGTTATTGATGGGTGGGTCGTATGTTGAAGAGCTCCAAAGGAAAACCGCAATAATAACCCAATGATTTAGGTACTTACCAATACGGACAATACGACGAGCGGAAATAAGCTACTTTCCAATATGCCTCGATGGTCTGCCTCGATGGTCTGCCTCGTCCATGTGGTAGCGTGTGTAAAAAGTTACCATCTAGGGTCCCCTAGGCGCAAACATTTCCGCTTCTCAATCCATACTGTGATTTTCAAAGGTCGCGAAATTCTGAATTGATGTTTAAATTTATTTATTTCACCATACAAACATGTTTTATTCTTTTGCACTTCCTTGTTGCAGCGACATCAAAGTTTATATGGACTTTTATTAAGCCGAAGTGGGGAGGGGTGTTGAGGACACTTTCACGTCCATCTATGGTCCACAATTTCTGTCTACGGGCCACAATTTCCGTCTACGTTGGCTCCACCGCGATTCTCACTCGTTGCTTGCACATGCGCATGCATGAATGAGCAAAAATGGGCCTTTGAGCGCTAAAATGATTTTATTCCTGCAAAGATTTATTTTGTGATGTTTGCAAAAAGTAAGATGGTTTTGATTGCTTTTAGACTATGATAAATTCATGGGCAAAGTTTGAAAGAAACCAGCGATCCGAACTGAAATTCAACAGACCGGTTTTAGAGAGATCACCTCTTAAATAATCATCTGTTTATTTTGAAAAATTGTGGTGCTTTACCAAGTCAATGGTATCGAGATGACTCTGACTGGCTAAATTACTTCTGATGAAATTTGTAACTTGTTCTTTAGTGCCTGCTAGATTAAGATTCGGGTGATAAAGAATCTTTAGTATTGGCAACAATGCTGTGTGAGATAAATTAACCCCCTCTGCAGTGTTCTCCCTAGTTTTCAGCACATTAACAGGTAACATTATTTTCCAAACCAGCAAACTGTTTGCTTAATGTCAGTCATTTTTTTGAATTTTCAAGAATTCTAAGCCGTTGCAGGCAGTAATATGTGCTGTCAGAAGTGGTAAAGTTTACTGGTTACCACCTGATAAGGAGAATACTGCTCTGTAATGAGCCCACCCATAATAGTGGTTAGAAGAAAAAAAATGAGCCCTGGGGGTTATTAGAGAGTTTTTAGAGAAATTGTTGTATATTGTCGAAGTAGTAATTGTCACATAATTTACATTCATTTCCTTTTTTGTTGCAGCTTTTTAGTGCATTCGTGAAGGTTGCAAACAATTGTGAAAAGGAGAACTTAGAATTGCTCAGCTATGACTATGTTAGCGACAAAGAAACAGAGTTGGCAAAACAAGGGAAAGTGGGGTAGTAAGATGGACATCGTGGAGATCGCAAAGAGCAAGTGAGCTGATGGAATGTCTACAGCAACGTATTAACAATGGTCAGCAGGAAGATCACAGCGCGCGTAGAATTCAGTTCATTGTATAAAAAGCGGCATTAATTAAGGTGTCCATTATTTTCAACTGATATGTTTGCCAATGTTAAATCATACCTGAAGGACGTTTTACACGTAATTCTGACCAGCAAAGCCGAGTGCACTTCCTCTTTCTTTCTTTTAGTTAGTTTGCCATAATCTGAGCTAAGGTTGCAATTTAAATATCTACCTGACGAAAGGTCGTCAAACAATCTCTTGGCTTCTGCCTGTCCAGCTTGATTGTTAGTCATACCACCTGGGTAACTGATTTTCCCTATCTCCATGATTGCTGAAGAGTATGGCAAGAACTTTAAGTTCACACTGGCTGAGTCGGAGAAGGTAACTGCTGCGCATTTATATCACAGCACGAAATGGTAAATTTACGGCTCCGTAAAGCTACAGTAAAGCTGCTGTAAAGCTCTCCTTTCGAAAACTTTACGCGTCCTTACGAAAATGTATAGTTCTACTTTACGCGTCTTTACGGTGGATAGTAAGTTTTCGTAAGTGATGCAATTTACTCAACTTTACTGTCATAAAGTTCAGTAACACGGTACTTTACTATCGACCGTAAAGCGTCCAAAGGATTGTAAAGTTGACATTTAAGTACTGCTTTACGGAAGTTGAAATCACGCAAATGCCGTCAAGACAACGATCTATATCAGCTTTTTTCCCGCTATGTTAGATGTTGTTACTTTCCTGGAAACGCAGACCTACGCGCTCTCCCTCCTCGTGCTTATTTCTCTTCTCCCCTCCCCTTGGAACGCTTGCCATGCAAACGGATTCTTGTGATTCCAAATCGATAAGAGTTATGAAGACAATAATCCTAGCCACAAATTACCACTCATCATTCGTTTATTACAAGGAGACACATAATTACACATCTTTTTATATCAAATAATCAAACTTATTTCAGACTATGAAAGTAATGCAATTCTTGTTGTTTCAATCTAAACAGAAACAGAAAAAAATATGTCCAAAATACCAAGGTGTCATCAACAGCTCTAGGACTCCTAAAACATAAGTACTAAAATTAATAATTACATTGTACAGACCATGCTACTGCGTGGAAGAACTTTCACAAGTTTTCCAGTTTTAAAATGTTCGTAAAGAAAATCACTAACTTTTAACTGCCATTAGAATAACCGGGAACAAACTCAAGCAAGAATCTTAAGGACAGGAATGATAACAGTCACTATACATGTATATAACTACATGTAATATTACCTGGTTGCAGTCGCATACAGTACTTTGCTACAACCTGACATCTGTCATAACTGAGCACTCGATTATGACCTCTTACAAAAGAAAACTACATGAGGAACCATAATTATTACATTACAGATAAATACTCTTCGATTTGATGATACTGTTAATTTGCCCTATAGCGGTATTGCTTATACTTGTCAGATCAACCTCAAGGGTTTGCATGATGGATAATATTACAGTTTTAGACATGGTTACACATCCAAGGGCTAGTTTTGTTCATGAAGCATTGTGATTAGACTACACAGCTTATGGCTTATGTTATCATCACTATGTTATCCGCTGGAAAATAAATAATGATAAGAAGTTAAAAAACTAATAAATATTATCAGTGTGAATCTTTCTTGCAACAAACATAAATTTAATGTTATTGTAGTACATAACAAGAAATATAATTTTCCTTCAGAATTAGCAAAACTTATAAGAAACAAATTGCTTTTAAAAAAGATGAAAAATCACAAAAATGACTGACCAGCAAAAAATCTGTGGGATGGAACTCACACACCACTGTCAACTCTGCATTATTATGCACAAAATGTGTACACATTTACCAATTTTACCTGATTTGAGCATTCCTTTTTGCCGCCAGTTTTCTTTAACAACTACTTTTGTCACAAACATTTTAAAAATATTTTCTCCCATATGTACTTTCATTAGCAAATAAATATAATAGTCTCATAAAACTTGCCTACTGTATATGGAACAGGCCTGTTAGCTGAATACAGCTTTAAAATCTAAAAAAAAAAAAAAAACAGAACAAAACAAAAACAAAAACAAAAACAAACAAAAACAAAAAAAAACAAAAAAAACTACATTAACTAATCAGAATCACTGTCATTGTAAATAACAGCTCTCCTCCTGGAGAAGCCTGCTGTCGTTGCATTTTCTCTTTCTGCAAACAACTGCTGGTTTTCTGATGCATGCAGGAACCCCATCATTTTGAGGCAAAGCCCAGGCTATAAAAAGCCTGGACTCTGGCAACATGTGGCCTCAGGTCTTCCGCAAACGCTGCGATCTGATGGGCTAGCCTACTCACTGTCTATTTAACATTTAGATTATGAGCTCGAGATTTCTATCGCGTGATAGCTGATGAGGGCGCCGCCTGAATCACCTATCTCGCATAGAAATCGAGAGCTCATAATCTAATTATTTTGGTATAAATCTCGCTTCATATTCCTCTTAAATGAACATTTTACATAATTCATTGTTATTTTGAAGTGTAAAACTGCGCCTGCCAATCACGTTTTCGCTACTCACTGTCCATCAGGAAATAGACAATGAACAGCGTAGCCAATCATATTCCATATGATAGTGTGCTAGTAGACTTATACTAATATGTGATAGACAGTGACGCAACGCAACATGTCTATAAGCTCGATATGATTTCTTTATAATTACGGTGTTGTTCCTTTTTTGAAGGTCGACGTCTTTATCCAACAAAGGAGACAGTTTTTCTCGTTACAGATGGTCAATCGAATGTCCAGCCCCACCTGACCATACCCAAAGCCAACGAACTGAAGAGGATGGGTGTGGATATTTACGTGATCGCTGTTGTTCGTTACTTTGATGGAATGGAAGAAATAAAGAATATTTTTTCCCGTACACTAGGCACGTACTTTTATAGGGCCTCTGATATGTGGGAGATGATTAATCTGGTATTAAAGGAAATCGTTCCTGGTACTGGAGCCAATGTACACGATCCCTCGTGCTGAATTTAAAATGTGAGAACAGCAAACTGAGGAATTTTAGTCTTATTTTTTGGAAGGTTAAAAGATTAAACCTAATGCTATCGATGCCTTTGTTAGTTCAATAGAGAAACTAATCTGTAGATTATAGTTGGAGCTGTGCTCATTTTATCCTTGTTTGAAGTCGTTTGGTTTTACATAAACCAACCGTGTAAAAGATGAAGAATAGTCAGTGTGTACCTGTTGCACTGAGACGTAATTGTAATACGGTTTAGTGATAAACGTTTGAAGATTTCCATCAGGTTATTATGAAAATATTTTTGTAATGTATAATACCTGATTTGTATACTTTAGGCCATTTTATTACGATATTTTATCCGTGAAGAAAATAAATAACGTTCCTAGAAAAATTATGCTTGTATTTTGTGTTTTATACCATGCCAGTTTATTTGATAGTTCATTCTTAAAAATTGAAGTGTAATTATCGGGGTTACGTTTTTTTGTTCCTAGAATTTTATCAAGAGAATCAAAATATCTGATTTGTATACCTTTGACTATTTTATGACGTTATTTTCTTCGTATAGAAAATAAATAAAATTTCTGTTAAAACTATGCTTATACTTTATGTCATGTTTATACCACTAAAATGGAAGTCTAATTATCGGGATTAAGTATTTTTTTATTTCTGGACTCTTCCTTCAGACCCACTACATAAGCCTTATTTCATTTTAGGATCTACGAAACTGGCCTTTTACTCGCACATTTCCCCGTCATTAACATACCTGACAACTACCCCTGCGGCAAAATTGTCACTGACAAATTTCAAACAATCCCAAGCCTGAAAACGTTAAATGAAATATGTTCTTCCGTTATTGATTGGCATAACCTCCCGGAAATCGCAAATGAAAAATGAATTTATCTGTCCAAACTGCAACCAAACGACCCACCCACCCAATTGCTTAGTTTTAAACGGATTGCCGATGTCGTCAAGATTTCACTTAGCAAAGGTTGATTTTCCTTAACTGCCATCGTCTCATCAGATTTTGATATGAAGATTTATATCAGGCACAGACACTCGATACGCTGTTTCTCTATAGAAAGGAGAAATTTTTGGCTATTTCTGTTCATAATTGTAGAGCGGACATTTTTATCTAAATAACCTCAAGACGTTTTGCCTACAAGTTAGTACAATCTATCGCCTAATCCTCGTTCGGACTGGTGGATTTTATCCTGAAATGTGCTTTCGAAGGGTACGCTCTGGAAATTCTTCGCCCCCGCCTTTCATTAAGCCTCTACTCAGTCCTTCATAGAGGCGGGATGAGATACGCGAGAGAAAGAAACAACAGTTTATGGTGATTGCTTATTTTTAGTGATACCCTGTTATTATGCCAAAACATGCCCTCGAGATCCGTGCAATCGACAAATAATTTACTTTGGCACGTGATCAGTCTCTTTGCTTGGAAGGTTGTTTTCGCTGAACATTACATCCCTAGGCTGAAACATGTAAATTTCCTCTTATTAAATCAGCCTTTTGATTAACGATATACCTTGCTTATGTTTGAATGGGTCAAAATAGATTTTAAAAAATATAAACTGTATAGTCACGCACTAATGAGATAACTTAATGAAGCACGTACAAGGAGATTGAAAACTTTTTCTGAAGGTCGTTAACTGTCCCTTTAGCTGTTGAGCCGTTACCTTCAATCATAAAGCCGCCTTCTTGAATTATTTGGCGAGAGAGAGGATTAAACGTAGTCCTCCCTAAAGGTGTTCTCCCAAGTTTCCTCCTGCCAAATGAATCCATGTTGACGGCTTTACGGTCGAACGTGACAACCCAACGATCTGAGCGTAAAGAATAGAAGGAACGCGGTTTACAGTCTAACTTTCCTGTCGAGATAAAGCGAATTCGAAAATAGATAAACACAATGCAAGTTCAGCCATATTCAAAATACTTTTCTCGTTATCAAGCTGACAAGCCGGTGAGACGTATGGATTACCGTGTGGCATAAAATCTTCGCGGGAGCTAATTTTCCCGGATTTTCCAACGATTCGCAAGGGATTTTCCTCAGGGAGGCCCATATGTCCCCGCGCTGCTTCAATTTTATAGTGAAGATGAACAACTTTGATCTAAATGCGAAGTGTTTGTTACCGAACACCTTTCGGGGTTATTTGGAAATCCTCCAATTGCTGATAAGCCTCTGCTTGTGGCTTGTAAAGAGTAATTGTAACGAAATTGTCCATTTGAAGTCAGTTATATATAGCCTCTCTTGCATCCCTCTGCCTAAACAAAAACCATGATATCTATAGCCTTTATTCGCAAGAAAAATATGAAGTTCGGTTTTTATAAATTTTGCTTTTTTTAAAAATCAATGTTTGACGTATATCAAAGATTTTCTCGAAACCTAACACGACAAGAATTTTTCGCTTGATTCGGCGTGGATTGTTTACGTTAATACAATCGTTTGTAAAATAATAAAAAATCGGAAAATATTCCGCTGCAAGAAAGAATAGGATTAGTTTAAGTTATCCGTTGAAAATGAGAAACCCTGTATCGCGAGATTTCTAGTGCTTCAAAGGCACGTCAACATTCCTAGTTAAAAAAGAAAAAAAGCGTAGAGTTATAAATCCCTTAAGTTTTCATTTTGTTTTCACCAAGAGTACAGCCATTATTATTACATCGCGATCACCCACAATAGTCCAGTTTCGAGTTCGCCATGACCGCTGATTAAAAGCACTGTGAACGCATTTGCACAGGGTTAGCCTCGACCTCAAGTAAAATATTCACAAATTCCAGCGAGAAGATGACCTCTTTACAGCTCTGTGTATTGTTTAATTTTCAAATTTGTGCCACCTTCCCGCCGGTATTTGTGAATATTTTTTTTAGGTCGAGGCTAACCCTGCGCAAGTACGTTCTCAGTGCTTTTATTCGGCAGCCATGGCGAATTCGAAACTGGACAATTAAGCCTTCGCTTCTAACAAATATACCGTCACCTTTAAATGTTTTCACCTTAAGTTTTACGCTTTTATGTAAACCAGAGCATACAAAGTTCTGCTCATCGAAGCCCCATTGTACCAATGGCTGTGATATTTCTCGCCTTTATCGGCACGGGGGATCGTATTGGCCATTAACAATGCGCCATTTACCAGGAGAGACCTGCTGTAAGATCAGCTTAATAATTTGCCAAAACCCGGAAAATGTTTTGACACGGAAAAGAAACTGATTCGGTGGATAGGAAGCCGCCCTCACTATCTCGTCTATTCCGCTTCTGAAGTCTCCAACAGCGACCACGTAAATATCCACACCGCTGTTCTTCAGTACGTTTGCTTTGGGTATGGTCAGGTGGCGTTGGACATTTGACTGACCACCTGTGACAAGAAAGACCACCTTCCTCGTTGGAGAAGCACGTCGACTTTAGAAACAAAAATGGAACAACACTATTAAACAATCACCCACGCTGAATTCTCCTAACATCCTGCGTCTTTTATTATGGCGGTAAACGAGAGGAAAGTGCGGTCAATTGCTTGATTAAATCACTCTGAAACAATTGAATTTGAAATCCCTTTCATGATCTGAGCTTAGGAAGTTTGCAAATGTACCTGATATAGGGTCGTCAAACAGCCTCTTGGCTTCTGCCAGTCCAGCTTGAGTGTTTGTCATGCCACTTGGATAGGGAATCTTCAGTATCTTACTGGCCGCTGAAGAGTACGGCAAAAACTTGAAGTTGACTCTGGCTGATGAGGCAAAGGTAACCGCTACATACTTAGGGTCAACATTTTGATGATACTCGTCCGTTATTCCAAACATGTAATGACTGAAGCGCCTTCTTTCCTTTCTAGAATTCGCAGAAACGCACCGACCCTGAGCCGTCCATGACAACCACAATGTCATGAATCTGTTTCAGCTGTTAGTTATAGCTGTCAGACAATGAATGCAATGAACAGCGATAAAATAGGAAATGAGGACAAGTTGTTCAAAATTGATGTACAAACTTTGAAACTATATGTGTGACAATGTCCAATTGGCACGGCCATGTAAGGTTATCTGGAATCCGGATGCTTGGGCTTTGGAGTCCAGAATCCATCTCATGAAATCTGAAATAAAAAAAGTTGATCGTGGCTGCTTGAATCCAGTATGTAATATAGGAACCATTAATTGCCCTGAGGTTTCTGTTGAGAGAGACAGGCTTATCATAGCTCTTTTATTTGGTCGAAATTTAGCTGTTTCATAGTATAATGATTGAGTCTGACATTTCAAGGGTTAATTTTCCATTAAATCACATTTTGCAAATACGCTTGATACTCTGTCACGAGGGAAACATTTTCCTATGTAATCCCCGTTTATTTTGTAGGGTCATTTTTGTTTGTTCTCTTTCATTTAACTTTTGACAGTTGCAGGATTATATAAGGTGCAGATGGTTGATGCGCTGTTACTGTTAAGAAAGAAAATATTCATATGATACTTCTGTTTGTATTATGGAGCCGACTTGTCGGTCTAACTGAATTAAACTTGTTGTTTATCGCCTAATCCTCCTTTGGACTATTGGATTTTATCCTGAAATCTGCCTTTGAGGAATTCTCTCTGGGAATTCTTAGCCCTCACCTTTCATGAAGCCTCTACTCAGTCCTGCATAGAGGCGGGATACCGGTAATTTGGCGATTGTCCATACACTGACTCAGCCAATTCCTGCTTTAAGCCGAAAGCAACAAGAATTGAGTCATAGAATGCATAAAACTGCTTTTTTATCTTTACTGGAAACGGAACTCGTGTTCTGCGAACGGCGATCACTGACATCTCGCGAAGCTTGTTAATTCACTGACCTCTCCTTGCATGTTCAGAGGAATCTAACATTTATTTTACCGATTTATTTGCAGCTTGTCAAAATGTTTAACGTTCTCCTATTCAGGATGTAAATAAGCTCAAGGATCGATGCGGGTTAAATGCCATTGTATCATCAGATATTGATATTAAGATTACATTAGGCACAGATGCTCGATACGCTTTTATTGTAAAGAAAGGAAAAAATTTTCATATATTACTTGTATTCATATTGTAGAGCGGACTTTTTTGTCTAATCAAACTTATCAAGAAGTTGTGTCTACAAATTATGTGAACATCATCTATCGCCTAATCCTCGTTTGAACTGGTGGATTTTATCTTGAAATGTGCTTTCGAAGGGTTCGCTCTGGAAATTCTTAGGTCTGAATAAATAAAGGAATGAATGAATGAATGAAGAAACTTTATCAGAACGTGTCAATAGAGTATCTAGCAGAGGGAGAAACCCTCAACTAATAGGGGACACCTAACCAAGCATAAAAATGTATAAAAAAAGACCCGATCAAATCTGTGTAAAGCTAACTAAGGGTCTAACTGTACATGTATAAAAAATTAACATATACATATCTATATAAAATATACTGACAATAACGAAAGATCGAGGACCAATGTAAAACAGTATTAGGAACAGGAAAACTAGGAATTGCATAGTTAGCAACCTGTACAGCCATCTTTTAAGAGGCTAGATAAGTCACGTTTTCTTATTTGTGATTTAAAAGTGCACTGTATTAAGATTGCTTTCGAGTCTTTCCTTTCTAGGTAAGTTATGCCACAGTTTGGAGCTAAGGTATCTTAACGAATGTTTGCCATAGGTTGTAGAGTTAAATCTAGATAGCATAAAGTCAGTTTGTCTCAGCTGATAAGTGTGTTTAGTGGGCTGAAATAGATTACAAATTAGTGTGGGACATCATTAGAATACATATATCTTGGAGCCGTCTGCTGCACAAAAATGCTAACAAACTGCTTTGGTCCCTTGTGCTTTTTATAGTACTTTATTGCGATAATTAACATGAGAGGGGAGGTACTTATCGATTCAGGAAAAAAATTATGTTGACTGACAGGAAGACGTTTAAAGTTAACTTAAACTGAAAACCAGATGACCCTTGAAGGCTTACAAATATATTCTATTCTCAACGGTCTTCTTGTTTGTGTAACTCTATTTTGTTGTGTTACGGAAAGTTTATGCACAAGCCCACTAGCTATACTACAGTTGGACTCCGAAAACTCTCAAGGGAGACGAAAAATAGGTGGAAATTGCGAGATTTTGAAACAACGGGGAGTTAACCGCGTTGGAAATGGCGGGGTTGAACTGTATATTTAACTGAAAGAAAAAAAAAAAAAACAGCTGTGCACAGATTATGGCCTGGGAGACGTTCAGGCTAAATTAAAGTCGTCATTCACTCCAGAAAGTTTCCACGGAAATGGATAAAGAAGGCAAAGGTGCAAAGGCAGTTGTTAAAATTTGTATCACGAAATTTGGATTGGACGAGATCTTATCATGCGAGTTAGCCTGCGTAGCTGTCGTTTCCTTCTTCAGCGCGCGGAAGAGGTGAACGAAAAGATTGTTGTGTGCTACGCAAGCTTTTCGTTCACCTCTCGCACTCTTGGGAAGGAATCGACTGACTTTCGGTCAGAAGACCTCGAGCGTACAAGACTGTTGTGCTGTCTAGACACAACACAACCATAAGTTAATAAACTTCCGTTGTTTTTCAGGTATTTTTTTTTATAAAAAAAGGACAAGGACACTTTTGTTTGGCTAAAAACGGGGAAGAGGGTGACCAAGTGTTCAATTAATGTTTCAGCTCCACGAATGCTTGGAGAGCCAAGAAAACAAACCCTAAGCCAAGGGGATCCACAATATGCGATGAAGAAGAGGGAGGTGGACCTTTTCTGGGACCACTGAGAGCATTCATGGGTAAAGAGGGGGCAACTTGTCTTCCTCTCTGATTGAGTGGGCCTCCGGTAATCTAAAGTGATTGGATGGCGCTGGGCCTCTGAAAAGTGTGACGTGAGCAGTACTTCAACCACGTTCCCGTGTTTATTTGTCCATCTTAAAACTTTTTCCAAGAAAAAGGGTTAAGATACAAATCAAAGGTATAAATTGAGGATGAAAAATCTAGAACATCCATGACATTATTAGCAAAGTAATCAACCTCTCTATATTAATTTAAATACAGACGTAAGTAAAACTTAATAATTGTAAATTACTTAGTTTCAGAAAGATTTCCATAGTTCATGCAAACAATTAACACATCTAACTAACTCAAGTTGGCACTTACACCTTTATCTCCTTAAAACTTCGAATGATTATTAAAGCAATCAAATTCTAAAGCACAAACAAACCTTAGTATAGTACTTAGTTTCTCTAAGATTTGTAATGTCGATTCAAACAATTTTAATTAGTAAAAACATCTAAACCAACGCAAGTGTGCTATGTAATCTTCTTTAAAAAGCTTTGAATGTTCATTGAAGCAAATTTAATTCAAATGTACGGGAAGAAATTTCCATGTAGTACTTAGTTTCTCTAGGATTTCTATCGTTTATTCAAACAATTTACATATCTGCTAAAACTAACTTTTTGCTAAATATTACGAAGTGCTACGTGTAAATGTTCATCCTAAGTGTATTGTTTCATTCTCAATGTCTTAACCAGAGCTGTTTCTTAGCATACGCTTTGGGAGGCGGAAAGGGAACAGAACATATTCCAGACTAAAATGACGCACTGTTGTTTATCTCGTGCGAGCAAATGTAGCAAGCAAGTATCGAGGTGGCAAAGTTCATTTTATTACAGTGAAGAACGCTGTAACGTTGCCACTTGACAAAGTTTTGAATGCTTTTTGATAACTTTTTGGCCGAGATGTTGCTTTTGACAACCTTCTGACGGCTCGCTTTTGTTTCAAATGACAAATCAAAATGCAACAACTATGAGAGGTGGAGTTATCATCTAACAATTCCTGCCTCTCCAACATCTCTGCCTCCCTACATTCTACAGATTCTACAGGCGATCAAGACCTTTGTCAAGTGCCAATCTTCTGGTGATCGTCTCTGTAAGCGCTTTATAAGGCCGTTGTCGCAAAATCATGTGAAGTTATGTCACTTCTGGCTTCTTCCACGGAGTGGAAAATGTCCAGGTATGCTTGATACGTCAACGGACGCATGCCATCTATGATCTTGTTATCTTCGCCACTTTCAATCGTGCGTGTGCGGACGTTTTGTTGTGGGACTCTACGGCAGTTACACAGGAGAAGATCTTTAAATCCTTTACGAAAGTCGACGTTAAATGTCACATAGATAGTGGGATTTATCATGCTGTTTGCATGACCCAATAAATAGCCAATGAAGGTGAGAATTGCCAGAGGACCGCAAAGAATGTTTTCACTGGCAAAGAAATAAATGACCTGGTTAATATACACGGGTAGCCAACACAGTGCAAAGATAATCATCACTATCGTCAGCATTTTGAGAACTTTCTTCTTGGACTTTTGAGCGCGGAGTTGGTTTTCAAGGGATGGATTTCCTGAAACTTTTCTTATCCAAAGTTTGTGAACGACAAAACCATACAGTACCGCCATTGTCAAAAGTGGAACCAGGTAAAAAACGATGAACATAACAACGGTAAAATGTTTAGATGCCTCTTCCGTGAAAGACGGCGTCCAAATCTCCAAGCAGTACCATTTTCCCTTGAACATGATGACTTTCTGACCGTAAAGAATCGGAGAACTGACAGCGATGCCCACGATCCAAACAACTGCCATTATACCGTATGATATCTGAAAAGAAATGTATCGCTAAAGAGGGTACATAATTGCCAAAAACCGGTCGACGGCAATTGCTGTCAAAGTCAAAACTGAGCTTGCTATCGAGAGGGATTGGGTAAATGGGATGATCTTGCACAATATGTCAGAGAATACCCCCGTTTGACCAATCCATATGTCCTGTCACAAGCAGTTTAATGTTCACTGGCATGCCAAAGGCTGTAATCAAAAGACTGATCTGCCACGGCCATATTTACTATGAGATAATTTGTGACAGTTCGCATTTGCCTGTTTATATTAACGATACATATGACCAACACGTTACCGATTAGTGAACCGAACATGATGATGAAGTACGCAATAGTCTTGAAAACTTGCTCAGTCGGTGAATCGGGGTCATATGTGCACTGCGGTGATGCCGGAAGTAATGCAGAACTGGAATTGGTGAAGTTCTCAGCGGTGTTTGTAGTCATTTTCGGGGAGGAAAAGAAGGAAGAAGGAATTCTTAGATAGTTGTCATTCTTGTACTGTCTTTTGCTCAATATCTATTTTGGGGAAAAAACTGGTGTTTCCCTCAGGAAAGTGAAGTATTTTTTGCTTTTCTTGGTAATCTGGAAAAGAAATAAAAAACAGTTGCCTTTTGAATTACTTCACCTAGTTAAAAATTTAAAATTTACGCTATTCAGTCAGAAGCTAGGGCGAGGTTTTTAATGAAATGGAGACTAAAAAAAGTATTTAATTGTGAGGGACACCAAGTTGCCAAGGGACGCGGACGTCTCATTTAAATAAGCGTCAGCTTTAGATGCAGTCTCACAAGTGTTTCGTATATAACGCGCTGTGCTTTCGTTCAGGGGTTGCGCTTATTGAAGGGCGGTGCTTGATAGAGGATGACGATTTTTCTATAGTAAAAATGGTATTAGAACTTTCGCCACTCATACTGATCCCAAACAAATCGCATCGTAAATGTTTGTGTCTTTGCTATAAAGGAAGGGAAGTCACGTTTAAAGACTAAATGATATCACTCGAAATACGATTTGACTGCAGACCGTAGAGAGCTAGTTAAAGTTAGTAATCGACGAAATGTTTAGCTCTTTGCGTGTAATAATATTAAAGAACATATTGGCTTTAATTGTATGCTGTATGAACAGATGTTTTTATTGGACACTCAGCTCCAATTTCAATGCTACGCTGATGTAGCGCAAAGCAGTATAAAGTTTTGCCCGTACGTTGTGCTCTCCAAGAAGTATTGTCGTTTGCCGACTGAAAGTGCCATATATACCTTTATTATATGGCCAGCTCCGTGAGCGGGCAAGATGAATCCAATCCTGCGCTGTGATGGAGCTATCTTGCCCCCTCGGGACTACTCGCCGTGTCCCGCAAGAAAAGTTTCCTCGAAAGCAATATAATAAATCCTTTATTGACCAAGCTTGTTCGGTCAAGACGGCTGGATATTGGACTCGTCCTTTTTTTTTGCGTGTTTATGAACCGAGACGGATTCGAGGTCCATAAACACGCAAAAAAACAAGATCTTGGACAATATCCAGCCATCTTGACCGAACAAGCTTGGTCAATAACCCATACATATCCAAAAAATTTAGGAGAATCAGGTTTTGGCTGTAACACACTCATAAGCAGATATTGGCGATGTTGTTTTGTCTTGGATAAAAATAGCGTTTGAACTGAAACAAACATGGAATATTGATAGTGCGCCATAGGTTGATGGATTCAATCAATTCGGGTTCGGATGTTAGAGAAGACCTAAACCTACGCATCGAAGAAAGATGTAGACTTTGTGTAGCTTAGCCCTTATTATGCGAGATAAAATAGCTATTTTTTGATTATGACGTAATTTTATCAATTACCTAGAGCCAGTTTGGCCCGGGCTAGCAGCACGACAAATTATTAACACCCTACGCGAAAACAACATGACAATAATATCTTAGAAAAGAAAATTGATGTTAGATTTCTTTTTATTTCTGCTTCTTTCTTATCAAAAGGTTCTTATACAATTCAGTTCATTGTCTCTTATTTATCCTGTTTCTTTAAAATTGATATAGTCGTACTATATTACCACATCTTTTTGTCAGAGGGCTTCTTTTTCTCCCAAATCGTTTGAGGGTTGCCCAATACACCTAAACTGGAAATGAATTGGAAATGTTGTCGAGTCGACTCGCTTCGACTCGAATCGTACGATTCCGCTCCTACGATGTCGACCCGTCATAGCGGAAGAACGTATACAACATTTTGTGTGTTATTTCATGCGACGGTTGTAGAACGAACAATATGATGCATGGTGTGCAGCGAGCGTGTTTTCTAGCTATGGAAAGATGAATAAGGGCACTTGTTTCGTTCTAGTACCGTATATTAGTTAGTCATTACGGCTCACAACTTGCAGTAGAATCCTGAAAAGAATTCATTAAGGCGGTAAACTCGGTCCACCTCTTGATGATGAAATCACCTGCTTTGGTCCCTTGAACTTTCTATAGTATTTTTTTAGCGATAATTAACATGAGAGGGAAGGTACTTATCGATTCAGGAAAAAAAAATATGTTGAGTGACAGAAAGACGTTTACAAATTAACTTACCCTGAAAACCAGATAACCCTTGAAGGCTTACAAATATATTCCATTCTCAACGGTCTTCCTTTTTGTATAATTCTATGTTGTTATGTTACAGAAAGTTTGTTCACAGGCCCACTAGCTATACCACAGATGAACCCCACATATTCCGAAATTGCGGGAGTTTGGAAATAGCCGATAGTAAATGAGTGAAGGTCAAATCTAAGGGAAATCGTTTTGAGTTCGAAGTAAGAAAGAATTCGAAGTAATCGCGTTCGAATTAGCGGGGTTCAACTGCATATTTAACTCAGAAATTCAGCTGTGCACGGATTATGGCCTGGGCATGCAGTTTCAGAATAAGGTTTTCATTCAGTGGACATACAAATAGGTAAGGAAGGTGTAGTTTGGACCTTACATGAATTTAAAAGAACTTGGCATTTACGCCCTGGCGTGCGTGCAAGCTCAGACTTTGTTCAGTTTTGTTGATTCTATTTCATTTCATCTTGCACTTTGCAAGAACTCAAATATATTTCAGACGCAAGCGCCATAGGTTAAAGATAATTTCCAGTCCGTACTGCGCATTCTCGAGAGTTTGTTTGCGTTTTTTATTTTGTTTCATGTAAGATATCAAAAAATGTAAACGTTTCGCCACTACTTACATGAATTAACTAAGTTTCAAAAGAGCCGCTATTATGGATGCGAAGCGGTAGAAGCTTTATACTTCATGAAACAACTTCGCAGCTTTAAAAATCAATGAAGCTGTTTGAAAAAGAATTTGAAAGGCCTCAAAGATAAGGTATGTGGTTCGTAACGAATAATATCGATTCTTATTCCGAGTGAGCCGTTATCGTGTTTATAAACATGATGAGACTGCGCAGTACGGACTGGAAATCATCTTTAAATCCTGTAATTAAAATTTAATGGCGCAATTTGTTTATGCGGACATGAGCGAAATAAAGTGGATTGGGATTTTGAGTCAAACTGTTGGTGGATTATTGTCTTGGCGTACGCGTTTTGAAGGGTTTAAATCGTTTGTTAGGATTTTTTGGGGACTGTGAGGAACCTAGTTGGAACAGAGGGAAAGGGTAATTGTATAATTTGTATCATGTGATTTTGATTGGACGAACGTAGCCGTCGTTTCAACTTCTTCCTTAGCGCGCGAAAGAGATAAAAGAAAAGCTTGTTTTGTGCCTCCCAAGCTTTTCGTTAACCTTTCGCACGCTTGGCATGGGATGAAATCGGCTGCACACAAGCTATGCACAAGTTTAAATCATACCTTTACAACTCTTAACAGTTTCTTGAAAGTTTAGAAACTAATAGCTTTCACATTTAACATGCCGTAGTCAACTCTGTCTTGATGTTTTCGATTCGTTGGATCTTCTCTCGGAGCCACTGTGAGCATTCCCGGCTTTAGAGAAGGGAGTTGGCCCTCCTCTCTAATTGCGTGGGCCTCCACCAGTTTAATTCCAGGGGATAGAGACTGAAGTGAGCTGGGCCACCGAAACTCGAGTCTATGGAGTCAAAAGTTTGACGACGGGAGCGCTTCATCCCCATTCCCGTGTTAATTTAATTATCTTAAACTGATAAATTTAGAGTATAACTTGAGAATCTAGAATCAATTATTACAGGACTCAGAAAATAATCGACCTTTCTATGTTCATTGGAGTAGTTAACGAACTTTAAAAAACCTAAGTTAAGTGCTACAGCTTATTCAAAACAATTAACATATCTCAACCAACTCAAGTTTGGAACTTAACCTCCCTAAGATCTTAAGTGGTCATTGATTCAATTCTAATGTATATAGACAAACTAAGTGTAGTACTTTGTTTCTCTAAGATTTGTAATGTCCATTCAAACAAGTTTTAATATGTTAAAACATCTGAACCAACGCAAGTATGCTATGCAATCTCCTTTTAAAAAACTTTAAATGTACATTAAAGCAATTTTAATTCAAATGTACACTACGACTGATACCCATCTAGTACTTAGTTTTTCCAGGATTTCTATCGTTTATTCCAAAAATTTACATATCTGTTAAAACTTACTAGGTGCTTAATATCACGAAGTGTTACGTGTAAATATTCTTGATGTGTTAACCCTCGGACGCACAAGCTAACTCATACCCCCGCCGTGATACAAATGGGGGCGGGGGTGAATGAAACCCTCTCTGGGTTTTCGTTCTGTTAAGGAACAGCGAAATGAATTTACATTGATTAGATGGCCCTGTGTTTGGTCTACAAGATGATACCATTTTTGTTGGTTATGACGTTGAATGACGTCATTTGAACCGCCATCTTGGACTTTACTATTTTCTTATAAAGTCAAGAAATAACGGTAATTAACACAAAATCAAGCCAGAATACTTGGAATTTCTGAAATTGATCAAGAAAACTGAAAAAAATACAGAATTATCTCGAAAACTTTATAACGCCGTTGTCGCAAAATCACGTGAAGTTATGTCGCCTCTAGGTTCTTCCGCGGAGTGGGAAATGTTCGGGTGTGCTAGATAGGACAAAGGACGTATGCCATCTATGAACTCGTTATCTCTGCCAATTTCAACCCTGCGTATGCGGATGTTTCTTTGTGGAGCAACTCTACGGCGGTTACACAGGAGAAGTTCTTTAAATCCTTTACGAAAGTCAGCGTTAAATATCACATAGATAGTGGGATTTATCATGCTGTTTGCATGACCCAAAAGATAGCCCACAAAGGAAAGAACTCCCGGAGGACCGCAAGGAAAGTTCTGTTTATCGAAGAAATAAATGAACTGGCTAATGTACACGGGCAGCCAACACAGTGCAAAAAGAATCACCACTGTCATCAGCATTTTGAGAACTTTCTTCTTGGACTTTTGAGCGCGGAGTTGGTTCTTAAGGCTTGGATTTCCTGGAATTTTTCTCACCCAAAGTTTGTGAATGACAAAGCTATATAGTATAGCCATTGTTAGTAATGGAACCAGGTAAAAAACGACGAAGATAACAATGGTCAAATGTTTAGATGTCTCTTCCGTGAAAGCCGGCGTCCAAATCTCCAGGCAGAACCATTCTCCCTTAATCATGATGACTTTCTGAGCGTAAAGAAACGGAGAACTTACAGCGGTGCTCACGATCCATACAACTACCATTATACCGTATGATACCTGAAAAGGCATGTATCGCTTTAAAGGAAACACGACTGCCAAAAACCGGTCAAAAGCGATTGCTGTCAAAGTCAAAACTGAGCTTGCTATCGAGAGGTATTGGGTAAATGGGATGATCTTGCACAATATGTCAGAGAATACCCCGTTTGACCAATCCATATGTCCTGTCACAAGCAGTTTAATGGTCACTGGCATGCTAAAGGCTGTAATGAGAAGGTCTGCCACGGCCATATTTACTATGAGATAATTTGTGACAGTTCGCATTTGCCTGTTAATAATAACGACGCATATGACCAACACGTTACCGATCAGTGAACCGAACATGACGATGAAGTACGCAATAGTCTTGAAAATTTGCTCAGTCGGTGAATCGGTGTCATATGTGCACTGCGGTGATGCCAGGAGTGATGCAGAACTGGAATTGGTGAAGTTCTCACTGATATTTGTCGCCATTTTCGGAGAAGAAAGTTCTATTGACAAAAAGAAAGTAAGAAGGATAGTTAATTGTCTTGTGCTATTTTATGCTTAATATCTATTTTGGGGGAACAACTGGTGTTTGTCTCAGGAAAGTGAAGTAGTTTTTGCTTTTCTTGGTAACCTGGAAAAGAAATAAAGAACAGATGCCTGTTGAATAACTTTGTTTATTTAGAAATTCAAAATTTACGCTGTTCAGTCGACAGCAGATACCAGGTTTTTGTTTGCGATACCTGTGGTATAGTGTGGTATCCCACACTATTGTCATCGGCTCGTGTCCGTTAATGCAAATGAGTTGCAAAGATTGCATTGCATTCTGGATCCACGTATCTCACACATGTACCCTTTAGGTACCTAGTTTTAAAGACATGGGCTTAATTAAGAGAGACACCCAGCTGCCAAGGGACGTGGGCGTTATTCGAATAGTGTCTGCTCTAGATGCAGTCTCACAAATGTCTCGAATATCACGCGCTGTGCCGTCGTTCAGGTGTGGCGCTTATTGGAGGGCGGTGCTTTATAGAGGATAGCAATTTTGATAGTAAAAATGGTATTAGAACTTTCTCTACTCATACTGATTCAAAACAAATCGCGTCGGATATGTCTGTGTCTTTGCTATAAAGGAAGTCTTATTTGGAGACTAAAATTAAAGGTATCATGCTAAATACGAATTGATTGCAAACTAAGGAGCTAGTTAAAGTTAGTAATCGACGAAATGTTTCGCTCTTTGCGTGTAATAATATTAAAAAACATATTGGCTTTCATTGTATGCTGTATGAACAGATGTTTTAATGTAACACTCAACTCCAATTTCAATGCTACGCTGATGTAGTGCAAAGCAGTATAAAGTTTTGCCCGTACGTTGTGCTCTCCAAGAAGGATATTGTCGTTTGCCGACTGAGAGTGCCATATATACGTATATCCAAAAATATAGGAGAATCAGGTTTTGGCTGTAACTCACCCATAAGCAGATATTGGCGATGTCGTTTTGTCTCGGGTGAAAATAGCGTTCGGACTGAAACAAACATGGAAATTGATAGCGCTCCATAGGTTGATGGATTCAATCAATTCGGGTTAGGCTGTTAAAGAAGACCTAAACCAGTATGCATTGAAGAAAGAAGTGGACTTCGTGAAGCTTAGCCGTCACTATACGAGATAAAATAGTTATTTGTTGATTATGACGTAATTTTATCAATTACCTAGAGTCAGTTTAGCCCGGGCTAGCAGCACGACAAATTGTTCAACAGCCTACGCAAAAACAACATAACAGTAATATCTTAGAAAAGAAAATTGATGTTAGATTTCTTTTTATTTCTGCTTCTTTCTCACAAAAAGGTTCTTTTACAATTCAGTTTGTTGTCTCTTATTTATCCCGTTTCTTTGAAATTGATATAGTCGTATTATATTATCACATCTTTTTGTCAGAGGGCTTCTTTTTCTCCCAAATCGTTTGAGGGTTGCCCAATACACCTAAACTGGAAATGAATTGGAAATGTTGTCGAGTCGACTCGCTTCGACTCGAATCGTACGATTCCGCTCCTATGATGTCGACCCGTCATAGCGGAAGAACGTATACAACATTTTGTGTGCTATTTCGTGCGACGGTTATAGAACAAGGAATATGATGCATGGTGTGCAGCGAGCGTCTTGTCTAGCTATGGATAGGTAAATAAAGGTTCTTGTTTCGTTCTGTAGTAACATATATTAGTTAGTCATTACGGCTCACAACTTGCAGTAGAATCCCGCTGAAAAGAATTCATTAAGGCGGTGAATTTATACTGTATCTGTATTAACTTCAGGTTCCTAATCAATCAAGTGTTTAACACTTTTTACTGCATGTGCATCAAACTCAGACTGAACAGCTTTTCCGGGGACAATTTCTTACTATGATATATGTGTCTGGTCTTAACAACTAAACAAATATGGATAAAGGCAGGAAAAACTCACCTTCTGATAGTCAAAAATGCTGAATCACTCGGTCCACCTCTTGATCACGAAACTACTTTATCTGTTTATAGCGATAATTAACATGAGAGGGAAGGTGCGTACTTAACGATTCAGGAAAACAATTATGTTGACTGACAGGAAGACGTTTACAAATTAACTTACACTGAAAACCAGATGACCCTTGAAGGCTTACAAATATATCCCGCTATTCTCAACGGTCTTCCTGTTTGTATAATTCTCTGTTGTTATGTTACGGAAAGTTTGTTCACAGGCCCACTCGCTATACTACAGTTGGACCCCGAAATTTCGAACTCTCAAGGGTGACGAAAAATTGATCGAAATTGCAGGACTTCGATACAGCCGATAGTAAATGACTGAAAGGCGAATCCAAGGGAAATGCTTTTGAGTTCGAAACAACGGGGCCGAATTCGAAATAACCGCGTTGGAATTAGTGGGTTTGAACTGTCTATTTAACTGAAAGAAAAAACAGCTGGGCATAGATTATGGCCTGGGAGACTTTCAGGCTAAATTAAAGTCGTCATTCAGTCTAGAAATTTTCCATACAAATAGATAAAGAAGGCAAAGGTAGTTTTTGCTGCCGATAGGCAGCGTTCATATTCTTGAAGGCATTTGAGAAGTTTCGTTGGTTCGTTGGTTCGTTCTATCGGATCGTGAATTAGCCTATCAGCAATGCCCTTTGAAATACGAGGCAGCCAATGAGCAGTTCGTTTATAATCGATGAAATTCACATGTGCTCGATCAGCCGTTTTGACGTCTTTCGCGTTTCACAAGAAGGTGAGTTTTGCATTTTTTTTGTTCTCTTTGATCGATTTTTTTCGATCTCTTTTGATGAATTCTATTCGAAGAAGCATTCATCAAGGTTATGAAGCTTTCAGTGAGCATTCTTGAGGCCGACAGTGTGCATTTGTTTCACTTGCAGCTTTGTTCTTTCTCGCCTTGTGATACAGACACTAGAATCGAGGTTTACCCTGTTTACAGGTGAGTTGCTAATCTGTTATGATTACTTCTATTCGAGGAAGCATTCATCAAGGTCATGAAGCTTTCAGTGAGCATTCTCGAGGCCGACAGTGTGCATTTATGTCACTTTCAGCTTTGCTATTCAATCGATCGCATTCGGTCGATTCTTGGACGCAAGCAGATATCGATGCTATCTTATTTCATGGAGATCGCATGTATTTACATGCTCTAACTAATGAAATGGTACCTGATACTGACACTCTTTCAATAAACGAGTTGCCGAAGGTGGCAACCTCGCAGACCAATGTCGAGTACTGTTTAAACTACAGTAAATTTTATCAGGGGCGCATTGATCGCTCATTTTGTGGAGACGGGCCATTTTGCTCACTGAGGCAGGTTTTGATTAATGCATTTTCAGATAGTCCAAATGCAATGTTAGTTCTTGATGGTTATGTCATGGCTGTTATAAAAAAATCAGATTCATTTTATCTGTTTGATTCACATGCAAGGAATTGCTTGGGAATGCCCGATGAAAATGGTACTGCTATTGTTTTAAAGTTTACTGAGCTAGATGAATTTCAAAATCATCTTGAAACTTTAGCATGTTGTCTGAATGTAAGCTTATTTGAGATTGCATCTGTCCATGTTAATGCTAATGTTGATGTAGCTCAACTATCTGAACAAAACCATATGAAAAGAAAAGCAGGAGAATCACTTACTGAAGTACCAGTAAGTGCTAAGAGACGAAATAATTTGTCAGACAATTCTGATGAAGAGTTAAGAAGACTTTTTAAACATGCAGAATCAAACAGAATGCACTATCATAATAAAATTAGCCTTGAAAATGATGAGCAAAGACAAGCAAGACTCGCTAAAATAAGAGACAATTATCAAAAGAGAAAAGCATC